>NC_133620.1:226328165-226448165 GCF_048593235.1 Sminthopsis crassicaudata
AAGGAAAAAAGGAAAGGAAAGGAAAGGAAAGGAAAGGAAAGGAAAGGAAAGGAAAGGAAAGGAAAGGAAAGGAAAAGGAAAAGGAAAGGAAAGGAAAGGAAGGAAAGGAAAGGAAAGGAAAGGAAAGGAAAGGAAAGGAAAGGAAAGGAAAGGAAAGGAAGAAAGAAAAAGAAAAAATGTTTTATAAATTTAACAATTACATTCTAATAGGGAAAAACCATCACATATATGGAAAAATTGGCCTAGTTGGAGTCAGATAGCTAACATTTATATAGCAACTATTATGTGCCAGATACTTTACTTAGCACTTTACAACATTACCTCATTTGATTTAAACAATAGCCTTGGGAGATAGAGGCATTGTCCCCATTTTGCAGATGAAGAAACTGAGGCAAGCAGAAGTTAAGTGACTTGCCCAGGATCATTTTTGCTAGTAAATATCTGAGGCCAGATTTGAACTTAGATTTATCTGATTCTGGGCCTCATGTTCTGTCCACCATTTAACTATATTGATTTGATTATTGTTCCCAGACTTAGAGATTTAAAGGGACATTGTGGGAAGGTGAAGGAAAACAAAAATCCCTTTAAAATGTAATAATTTTAAAAGCAATCAAAATGCTTGTTGTACTAGTGGACTCCCAAAGTCCTTTTCAATTGTAAGGAGTTTACCCTCTGATTCCACAGAAGCAGCAGTATTTTGAGGTACTGATTACATAGCCCAGGATTCTAGTTCAGGGATAAAAGTAAAGAGATTTGGGTATTGGTCCTAATTTAGTCACCAATTAGCTGTATTATTTTAGGAAAACTGCTTAGCCTCTCTTAGCCTCAATTTCTGAAACTGCAAATGAACTAGATTATCAAAAAAAATCCTTTCTAGTTATAAAAATGCCATGAAATCGATTCAGGTTTACAAATTGATTTGATTCAGAGGTACATTTAGGGAAGGACTAAGCTTGATCAACCACAATAAATACTGAAGTTAAGTAAATAATCTATCATCTTGGACTATAGTTTATTTAGGACAGCAAGCCAGAGAGCTGTGAATTGTAGAAGAGGTGAGATATTGGGCTGAGAAAAGGTTGGTAACATAAGAACAGAGTTTTATATCTATGTTTGGTAATATCATTTAGATTCCCTAATGTAATTTCCAGACGTGTCTTATTCCTACTCACCAATATGCAAAATGGACACTTTGTGCAAAGGGTAATGAATTTCACTGAAACACTTTTAACTCTTCCTTTCCCCCTGTAGGCATCTCAACACCTGCTGCAAGGATAGAATATCCTATGACAAAGGTAACACATGCTGGTCCCTGGCTAACAATATTTCAACCATCCAAGACTCAGTGGTTACAATAGGACAATCGTCCCTTTTCATGGTTGATGACTGGTTCTCCTGATATTTCTACTCCATTTGGCCTCATGAGACTTTGATCACTATAGTTTATTTAATTTTTATAGAATTTAAAAGTCAGAGAATTTGGAAGGGATAGGTTGGAAGAAACTTGTACTTGTTTAAGTTAATTCAATCCATACCTAAAGGAATCTTTATTCCAACATAACAAGTAGTTATCGTGATCTTAGCTTCTTAAATTGTAGTTCATAACCCCTTATGGAGTCTCATAACTGAAGGAGGGGATTGCAAAATTATGATATATTATCAGTAAATGTTTGAATTGTATACCTATTTTATATACATATACCCTGAATCACCTAAATTTTTTTTGGGGGGGTGAAAAAGGGTTTTGAGTGGAAAAAAATTTAAGAAGACTTGATCTAGACTTTACTGTATGACTTTCAGTGAGGGAAAACATGTAACCTCCTGAGATAGCCCTCCCTTCTTTTGGATATCTCTCATTATTAGAACATCTTTCCCCTAATATCAAGCTTAAAATTGCCTTTTTGTGATTCCTGAAGTGTTCTCTATTCTCCTATTTGGGGATAAACCCAGGATTCTATCAGTCAATTAACAAGCATTTATTAAGTTCTTACTAAATATCAGGCATCATGCTAAGTGCTTTGAATATAAAGACAAAAATAAAAACAGTTATTTCCCTAAAGAAATTTACATGCCACAAAGACAAACTTGCATACTTATAGGAAACATATGCAAAGCAAACATAAAATTGGGATGGGAAAGACTAGCAGTAGAGTTGGTGGGACTAAGAATGACTCTAGATAGAGGGTGGAGGGGGAAGGGGTCAAACTTACCATGCATTTGTTTCAAAATATTTCATCACTTTATTTTTTAACATGTTTCCTCTATAATCCTATGTATGTTATTCTATTCATTTAGAAATGTTATTCTGAAAAGGGTTTCATGGGCTTTACCAGACTTCCAGATGGAGTATATGACACAAAAATGGATAAGAATCTGTGCTCTAAACATTGTACATAATAATAGCAAGATTATATGATGATCAACTATGACAGACTTACCTCTTTTCAGCAATGTGGTGATCCTGGACAATACCAATAGATGTGGGATGGAAAATGCCATCTACATGCAGAAAGAGAGAACTATGGAGACTGAATGTGGTTTGAAGCAGAATAATTTCATCTTTTTTGTTGCTTTCTTGCATTTTCTTTTCCGTGGTTTTTTTCCCTTTTGGTCTGAATTTTTTTTATAATATGACAAATATGGGAATGTATTTAAAAGGATTGTACATATTTAACATAAAAAAGAATATGTGCTCTAGACTCTGCAGGAAGTATCCTGGTATAGTGTGAAGACCAATGAATTTGGTTTGTGGAGAACTGAGTTGTAGTTTTCCCACAGCTTTCAATTGGAATTTTTTGAGGTCATGGAATAAATCACTTAATCTTTTTGATGTTAGTTTCTTCATGGGTTAATTGAAGTCATTGGATTAAATGATCTCTAGTTTCTTTTCCTAGTACTAATGTTCAATAACTACATTTCTACATACACACATACATTATATACACATGTGTGTATACATGTAAGTATATGGCTTTAAATGACCATTAGATCAAACCCTTCATTCTACAAATAAAAGACAACTGAGAATCAGAGAGATGAAGTCACTATCTGAGGGTGAATATAAAGAGAATTTCTCTATAAAGCAGTTGAAATGAGGATGCATCTAGCTCAAGGAATTTTAAAATAAAAAAAAATTTCTTCTATCCATTTGTGGCTCTTCAAATGAGCAAGTATGTAAGAAATATAGATTGTCACTAAAGGTAAGATAACTTTTTGCACAAAACATCTATCTATAGTATATAAACTTTTATTTTATTGTTTAGGGTACATGAATTATATACATTAGCAACATTCCAAAAGATACTTCTCTTTCTTCATTTCTTCCTTACTTTTGCTAGGAGATTCGTTGATAAGAATTCTAAGTTTTTTCTTTATAATTTTATTATGAATAAATGATTAATTAATTTCTTCAGTGCTTATTATATGCAAAGTACTCGGTTATATACTGGAGATATGATAGAAAAATAACACTGTCTTTGCTCTCAAGAAGTTCATATTCTAATGGGGAAGAGAATAAAGATGGAAAGTTTAACTACAAGTCAAATGGAAAGTTTCTGTGGCCCTTAAGGTACAGTGGAAAAGCAGATATTATTTAATATAATTTCCACTCATAAAATCCCATCAGTTTCTGATATTAAGGTCTTTGATAGTAGCAAGGTCTTTGGTGGTAAGAACTTTATTGTTATTGTTATTCTTGTATAAAATTGTTCTCTTAGTTCTACTTCCTTCATTCTGTATCATTTCAAAAAGATTTTCCTAATTTCCTCTGAAGTTATTCATTTTACCATTTATTATGGTATATTATTCCATTCCATTAATGTATTAGTTCCAAATTAAACAGTCCTTTAGCTGCAAATATTTTAGCTACAATGGAAAGAGCTACTATACATAATTTTGTTCATATAGATCCCTTCTCTTTTAAAAATTTCGTAGCTTGGATTAGACCTAGGAATTGTATAACTATGTCAAGCCATATGCACTCTGAGAATAAGTCCAGGATGACGGGACCATTTCATAGTTCCACCTACAGTGCTTTAACCTGTTTTCCCACAGGTATACTAAGTCATTTTCTTCTTTTTTCATCTTTACCAAACAATGAATAATTCCTGGCAGCTAGTAGGTCCTTAATAAATGCTTGTTGAATTAAATTTAATAATATAAAAACCATTCTACCTTTTTCATTTACCTATCAAAAAGTAGGGGATCAAGGACAAAGGGAATATTTCAGGAGATGGAAAGGGAAAGATGTAGGGAATTTATTTCACAGCAAAGAAAGGAAAATACTAAAATAATTTACTAATGTTCATAGAGCATTTTTACTATTTAAAAAATTGATTTCCTCAAAACCTTGTGAAATAGGCTGCACATGCAAGATATCTAAATAGTACAATCTAGCCTCTGACATTAATTAGTTTTATGATTCTGGGCAAGATATTCAAACTTTATTGGCCTTGTTTTCCTCAAATATGAAGTGAGAATACTTACTGGGTTGTTGTGAAAATCATTTGAAATATTTATAAATCATTTAACAGAGTATTTTAATAGTCACTATATAAATGCTATTATCATCACTATTATTATTGATTATTATTATATTATATATTATATTAATATATGGTATTCCATTTTCTGGATGAGGAAATTGAGTAAAAACTTCAGCTCAGTTCTTCTGATTGTATTATACAACTTAGTGAAGTTAAAATCTCTGCTTTTTATTTTCCAGGGACTTTTTGTTTCAAGGATGATTAGAAATAACAACTGAATTGATAAAATGCCCCACATCTCGCCATATTTGAGGCAGAATTATAGATCACTAGAAATGGAAGAAAACTTAGAGATTAATCATCACTGTCAGTATTTTCATTTAGCAATCTTGTTTTGTCTCAGGAAAAGTCTCTTACCTGAAAACTCATATTCTCCGCCTTGTGTTATATTTTGAGAAATTTAAGTAATGGCAGATGTATGAGATCTTCAACATTTCAAGAAACAATCTAGTCAAATTAATGTTCTACAACATGCCCTACAAATAATCTTTGGTACTTTGCTAAAAACAAACAAACAAACAAACAACAACAACAACAACAACAACAACCAAAAACTTCCTTTTGCAGGAAAAGGCATCATTTACCATGGCAGTCTATTTAGATAGCTCTACTTTTTTTAGGAAAGTTCTCCTTACATCAAATGTAAATTTGCTTTTTTTTTTTTTTTTTTTTTTTTTTGTATCTTGCACCCATTACCCCTAAATGTGTCTTCTAAGGTTCAATAGTACGAGGTGAATTTGTCTTTTATATGAAGGAGTTAAGACCACAACAAATCATGATATAAAATAGGAATGAGGGAGATTTAGTAGTCTTCATGAAGTGGTAGCTGAAAAATATATATATAGGCCCATCAATATTTTGTAACTTACTATGCATGAAGTGTTGGGCAAAACTGCCTAGCTCTGAATTTTAAGAAACAGTCTGAACAAATAATATCCAATTATGTTCTTTAGATTTAGCTATTAAAGCTAATCAAAATCAACAAAGCAATAACATTTCTTGAGTCTAAAGTCCCCACTGAGTATATACTCCTTTTTTCATTGTGCCCTCTTTATTATATTTTAAATTTCCTTTAAACTACCACACTTTAGTACTTTGTTGTATATAGACAGCTAATACAGAAGAGTTATCTAGTGCTTAACATAGTTCATGTGACTATTAATTGTAAACTTGTTATCTAGTAGTAATAGTAGGCACTTAATCAATGGTTATTGATTGATTGATTGCCAATAGATTGGTAATAAATTTGTGTGATCTGACTGCCAGTTTGGAGTTAGCTGCTTTCAGACTTTAGATTGTTGGCTTACAACCTTACTTCTGATGACTCCTTTTCACATTTTGCAGAATCGGAAATAGTAGCTTGGTGTAGTAGCTAGAAGTCTAGCCATGCAATCAGAAAAACCTACATTCAAATCTTGTCTCTGAGAAATATAAGCAATGTTGTTACTTTAGCTCATCAGTGGAAAATATTTCCATCACAGAAGTTCCCAAACCAATGAAATAAAAGGCTCTGACCTAAAGTAGTATAGTGGGATATGACTCCTAACAAATCTTTATAAGGACCTTACACCTCCTTAAATTATCTCATCTTTATTCTGTACATATTCTGTGTACAGGTATATGTATATGTTGTCTTCTTTTAATGGAATGTAAGTTCTTTGAAGGTAAGAGATGTTACATTTTTGTCTTTGTTTCTCCAGTCAGTATTTAGAACAGAACTTGGCACAGGGTAGGTATTTTATAAATGAAAATTGATGTATGAGAATCTATAAATGCAAGTAAATTTGTCTTGTAGTATTTTTGCAGAAGTGATAAACAATATTAGGTTGAGTACATGAGTTCAAAGTTTTCTATATGTGTTGTGGCCTAATATTAACATGCCATTTGTAGCATTGTAAATAATTATAAAGATCTTTCTGACTATTTGGTAAGCCTTTGAGACCTGACTGGATAAGAAGTTTCCCATTTCAGTATTTTGCACATGGAAAAAGTATCCTAGTTTATATCCTTTCTGAAGTGGGAGACACAATTTTCATATCTGCTGACATCCCCTGGAGGTAAGCTAAGTGCTCTGGGAGGATTATCAGACTGAAACATGAGAGAAGATCGAGTATTACTATAGCACTTGCCAATTAATTGGGGATATGGTTGAAGGTAGGAGGACAGTTGATCCTACATCATTCCCAGGAGGAGAGACTTTTCACCTCTTATGGGGAAGGTCTCTTCCTTAAACAACTGGTAAAATAAATCTTTCACATCTGGCATTTCCCCATCCCTGCCCCCAGAAAGAAGCAGTTTCCTGACTGAGACCATGTTTCATAGAAATAGGAGTTACATTAGAGACCTTTGCCTTTTACCCTTCTCTCCAAAAAAAGAAACCCAAACTATATACATAGAGATGGACCATTAATTTGCCATCCCTACTTATATACACATACACAGAGAAAGGCAGAGAGAAACACAGAGAGCAGGTAGAGATAGGGAGAGAGAAAAAGGAGAGAAGAAAGAGTGGGGGAGGGAGGGAGGGAGGGAGGGAGGGAGACAGAGGAGGGGAGGAAGGGAGGGAGGGAGACAGAGTGGGGAGGGAGAGGGAGAGGGAGAAGAAACACTTAGCTAATGTCTTAGCAGCTTAGTAATGACAGTACCCAAAGATTCTACTCATGAGGACTTTTTTTTATGAATTGACTGTGGATGTTTTTCTTCTCTATACACATGCTCACCCCACTCTATTACACTCTCAAACAAAGCAACTCTATAAAGATGGATTTTTTTTTTCCTTTCCTTTCTTTTGACTGAACCAGATTTTCTCTGCTTTGGCCACCTTTCAACTGTAGCCTTCTGAACCTCATATAATCCACAGTCCTGGGTCAATTTTCTTTCGATTTGAGAGTCTTTCACACCCAGGAGGGGTCTCATGGAAAGGGCTTGCTAGAACAGTCAGGGAACAAGACTGGAAGAGGTTTTTAATGCTACATGTGGATTTAGTCACATTAACATCGGCACCTTCAGGTACCCTAGTCTGGCTTTTACTGTTAAATCCAGCTGTTTCTGAATTCTTGTTGATTTGGCCCTGGGTAACAGGCTCCAGCAGTAATATTAAAATTTGATAATATCCTGCCTCTGCTTTTATCTTTATTTATGAGAATCACTAAAGGTATGACATGGATTTTTCTTTATCCAATGACAGAAATCCATTTTCTCTACTTCTCTCCCTCCCCTTTCCTTCTTTTCTCTTCTACCCCCCCAACCCCTAATAACTCCCCAATTGCTTTCTCTTCTGGGAAATTTGACTAGATATTTTTGTATAAGATACCACTGGGCTGAAGCATATGGTATTCTGGCATTTGGATGCTTGATTTTTCTCTTTTTTAAATCTGTTGTTGCTAGAAAGGCAGCCCATTATAACTATTGCTTGGAAAGCATATAATTCTTCCATTTTTCCTGTCCTAAATAATGACTTCTAATCAGTAATAATATCTACATTTGGAGAATAAAGTCAAAACATTAATAAAAACTTATTGAGTATCTATTTTATGCTTAGTCTGTGCTACAAATTTTGGGAGGTATAGAAGAATTTTCTCCTTCTCTCCCTTCCCTTTCCTTTCCCTTCCCTTTTCCCTTTCCCTTTCCCTTTCCCTTTCCCTTTCCCTTTCCCTTTCCCTTTCCCTTTCCCTTTCCCTTTCCCTTTCCCTTTCCCTTTCCCTTTCCCTTTCCCTTTCCCTTTCCTTTCCCTTTCCCTTTCCCTTTCCCTTTCCCTTTCCCTTTCCCTTTCCCTTTCCCTTTCCCTTCCCTTCCCTTCCAAAATATTTATCAGAAGTCTATATTCTCTGCAAAGAACTGTGCCAAACACTGTGGTGAATGCAAAGATTTATAAGGAATGGTTTCTAGAGTTTATAATCCAGTTCTAGGAGAAAAAAATCCGCAAAGCAAACAACTATGAAACAAAAAATAATCCAGTGCTATAATGTACTGTATTTTATATAAATATTTTAGAGAGAACACAGTTATCAGTATGAACTCTGGTTGTCATGGAGGAAGTTGTCATGGAGGAGATGATACTTAATAGGAATATCATTATTAGAGATTAAGCAAAATTTAGGTAATTTCAGGGAAAGAAGAAAATTCTCCAATATGGAGAAACAACATGAGCAAAAATTTTGGGCATGGGGATGAACATGGTGGTAAGAGATAATGAATAAATAACCCTGACAGCAGTAAAAATATATCCTCTCTCTCTCCTTTCTCATTCCTTATTATGGCACTATAGAATTTATTCATCCATTTAGTGAGCATTTGTAAAGTTCTTACTATGCATGTATTATGGTAGGTATTGCAGAAAAGAACCAATTTTTCCTCAAAGAGTATATAAACTTCGAGGGTAGAGTGGGGGTAGAAAGAAGCAGGTAGGGCATGTACATGGATTAAGTAATATAAAATATATACAAAGTATAAATTTTTTTAAATTGAGGCAGGGTTCTAATAATTTGTGAATCAATAAAGACTTTTAAGGAAAACTTGGTTCTTGAGCCTATTTGAAGCAAACTAAAAATTATAAGATGTGAAGGCAAGGTGGAAATTCATTCTTTTTGTGAGGAATACTAAAAAGACAAGAGGAAGAAGATGGAAGGTTATTTATCTGTATGGGCTTATTTGGCTGGACTATAAAGTATATGTTGTTGTTCAATTGCTGCAGTTATATTTAACTTTTCATGACATCATTTAGGACTTTCTTGGCAAAGATACTGGAGTGATTTGCCATTTCTTTCTCCAGCTTATTTTATAGATGAGGAAGCTGAGACAATCAGGGTTAAGTGATTTCATCAAAGTCATTCGGCTAATAAGTGTCCAAGGCCAGATTTGAACTCAGGAAGATCACCCTTCCAACTCCAGATCCAGCACTCTTTGCAGTATGGTGTTACCTAGTTGCTTCATGAAGTATATGAGAGGGGGAATTTAAAATTTTTGAAGACAGATCAAAAAGGAATTGAAATGTCAAATAGAAAGATGTCTGCCTTATCTGAAAGAAAATAGGAGGGGGCAGCTAGGTGGCGCAGTGGATAGAGCATCAGCCTTGAATTCAGGAGGACCCGAGTTCAAATCTGGTCTCAGATACTTAACACTTCCTAGCTGTGTGACCCTGGGCAAGTCACTTAACCCCAGCCTCAAAATTTAAAAAAAAAAAAAAAAAAAAAAAAGAAAGAAAATAGGAGTCATTAAATCCTTCTGAGCAAATTGTCATAGTCAAAACTTTAGGAGTATTAATTTGGCAGTTGCATGGTGAATGGACTAGAAAGGCATAAAAATGCTGAGAATTGATGAAATTCACCCTCATCCCTGGATGATTTCAATAGTCTGATTGGTCTCCTTTTCTCAAATATCTTTCCACTTCATTCCATTCTCTCAGCTGTCAAATTGGTCTTCCCAAAGTACAGGTCCAATCATGTCACCTCTCCATTCAATAATCACCAATGTCTCCCTATTGTTTGTCCTTTAGTTTTGAAGAGGGCCAATGACATTACAGGGGATATGAATTGGATTTGTGAGTTAGAGTCACTCTGTCTTCCAGAATCATAGAAATATAGGGGCAAGATAAAAATCATGGTGACTTATGATGGCTCAGGAAGCAGTGGATAACCTTGGTGTTTCTGATTTCTGACCAAGCTCTACATGTTCCACAATATCTAGTTCTGCTGTCTTCATGGTCATTGCAATAAATTGTTCTCATTCACCCATTGTAGTATCAAAATCTACTACCATCCACAACTCTATGATTCAGGAACATAAGTCTCTTTACTATTTCTTATACATAATATTGCATGTTGCAGTCTACCAGTTCTGGAAATTTTCACTGCTTTCTCCCAACTCATTTCCGTCTTCTGACTTCCTTCAAGGAACAGCTAGAGTTCTAATTTCTGTAAAAAGTCTTCCATAGTCTTCCTTAACCTTAATGCCTCCTCTCTAGCACTATATTTCTTGTCTATGCATAGTTATTTGTGTGTTGTTTCCCCATTAGATTGTGAATTTTTTGAGAGCTAGGATTTTCTACTCTTTTCTTTGTATCCCCAGGGCTTAGCACTGTGCCTGGCATACAACTGGAACTTAAGACATGCCTTTTGATTTGACTTGAATGATGATAGTGTAAGTCGTACAAAACAGATGAATTTGAGAGATTTAGGGAAGGAAAATCATCAAAATCTGTGAGATGTGAAATGTAAAATAGAGGGAAAGTAAAACTTTGAGAATCATTCTTAGGTTGCAAGAATCTAAAATGATAGGGATGTTATCTACAGAAATAATGAAATTAAGAAATAGGATGGAGGTGAATTGGGATAGAAATAGAAAGATTTCCATGTTAAGCATGAGATACTTATGATATTTCCAGTAGAAGATATCCAGTAGGTAGTTAGCAATTTGAGATTAGAATTCAGGAAAGAGGCTGGATGCCTGTATGTGTGTGTGCATAAACACACTCACACACACACACACACATACACACACACACACACACACAGAGGACTTCAGAAAATATTGTGCCCCAATGATGTTTACATCCCTCCCTCACCCCCAGATTGATTCACTTGCTCCATCTTGTACTTATGCTGACATATAATGGGAGTTCCAGAAATAGAGATAACATAGCTGAAAGTTGCTCTCAGGGCACTAGGACAAACTGGTGGGAAGAAAGTATATTTCTTAACTCAAGATGTTTGCTCCTGAACCTTCCACCACTTTGCTTATAATCAACACAAATCAATCACAATTATATTACTAATTCTTAAAAATGGAAAATTTACTAAATAAGAAAACAAAAGCCAGAATAATTATAACATACAAGTTCCTAAATAGAAGGCAAAAAACCAACCAAATCATAAGAATCTACCCATAAACTGAAGTTACATTCTCCCACTAATGCCTACACTATGTGGTGGTGGTGGTAGAAATTGAGGGAGAGCTTGCATAAACCTATAGAAACTCATTGGTGAGGCACATGATTAGGGAAAATTCATGTGTCTAGGACCACTCACATCTACAGCTGTTCTCTTTATAGAACAGTCTGTACCATGTTTCATTGGCTGACTTTTCTAGTCTCTAGCTGAACAAAGATGCTTTTTTGTCCCTCTCCAGTTTCTGGAGTGATGGATGATAAACTACTTTAGCTAACCCTTGTCTTATAGCTAGGTTATATAAGACTTAGCAGGTCAGGTGCTGAGGCTATATCATACTCAGCTAAAAGTAGATTTTATAGACCCTGAGATTTGAAATCCTGGGATTCATGTTTGATTCTGTAGGTTTTTGGTGAATTATCTCCTCCAAATCAGAGGGCAGAAAAAGGGCAATGCAGGTGTCTTTGAGAAGTTTTTCCTCTCTCAAGCTATAGAAGGTGCTAGAGAGCAAGTCAGTCTTCACTCAGCCAGTTTTTCAACCATAGGAATAGATTCTCCTTTCTTTCAATCAGCTCTTTTAAATGGCAAAAATGGCTCTCAATTCCATAGGTTTCTATGCTGTGTGTTCTGGTTTCTATTGTTTGGTGTCTTCATTTCTATAAGCAACATCTTTTATCAATCTTTCCTGATGTCTCCTCTGTATTTGTTTTTATTTTCTAACTCTTGATTTCCTGATTTAATACCTCAAATTAGTGCCTCATCATTCAGTGAACCCTCTTTAGCTTAAATTGTAGAAAAAAACTAACTCCCCAAATCCCAAACTCGCATTTGTTCAGATGTTACACAATAGTCTCATATTTCCTGTGTTTCCCATCAATAAGCTTAGTCTTGAAAATAGTCATATTCAAATTAGCTACAAGGAAGCAACTCCATGCAAATATTTCTACAATCAATAAGGACTTTCTTTCCTCTTTACATTCATGCATTTATTTTAGTTCTCTCTGATATCTTTGTATTTCTCCTCAATTTTACCTTAGGTTGTTAGCCTGTTTTTGCTCCACCCTCTCTCTAAGCTCTTCCCATATCAAAAAGTAGCAGCAGTTACATATCTCATAGTATATTGAGTTACAAGACATCTTAGAAATCATCTAATTCAATGCCTTCATTTTAAATATGAAGGCATAGAGACTCTGAGGGTTGAATTGACTTGTATATATTCATAAATATAATTGGTCACACTGTCAGGACTGGAATTCAAGTTTCCTAACTTCTGTCCCAAAGCTTTACATAGGATGTGTGTAAATAATCATAATCATAACATTTTTAGAAATTTAAAATACAGAGGCTATTCTGGAGAGCAATTTGGAACTATGCTCAAAAAGTTATCAAACTATGTGTACCTTTTGACCCAGCAATGTTA
This sequence comes from Sminthopsis crassicaudata, assembly GCF_048593235.1. Lineage (NCBI taxonomy): Eukaryota > Metazoa > Chordata > Mammalia > Dasyuromorphia > Dasyuridae > Sminthopsis > Sminthopsis crassicaudata. The sequence goes on from NC_133620.1 coordinate 226,341,014, forward strand.
CTACTGGGCTTATATCCCAAAGAGATCATAAAGAAGGGAAAGGGACCTGTATGTGCAAGAATGTTTGTGGCAGCCCTCTTTGTAGTGGCCAGAAACTAAGTGGATGCCCATCAATTGGAGAATGGCTGAATGCATTGTGGTATATGAATATTATGGAATATTATTGTTCTGTAAGAAATGACCAACAGGATGATTTCAGAAAGGCCTGGAGAGACTTACATGAACTGATGCTGAGTGAAATGAGCAGGACCAGGAGATCATTGTATACTTCAACAACAATACTATATGATGATCAATTCTGATGGATGTGGCCATTTTCAACAATGAGATGAACCAAATCGGCTCCAATAGAGCAGTAATGAACTGAACCAGCTACACCCGGATAAAGAACTCTGGGAGATAACTATGAACCACTGCATAGAATTCCCAATCCCTCTATTTTTGCTCGCCTGCATTTTAGATTTTCTTCACAGGCTAATTGTACACTATTTCAAAGTCTGATTCTTTTTGTACAGCAAAACAACTGTTTGGACATGTATACATATATTGTATTTAATTTATACTTTTAACATATTTAACATGTATTGGTCGACCTGCCATCTTGGCGGGGGGGGGGGCAGGGAAACAGGGGAAAAATTAGAACAAAAGGTTTGGCAATTGTCAATGTTGTAAAATTACCCCTGCATATATCTGGTAAATAAAAACTATTAAAAAATAAAATAATAATAGGAAGAAGAAGAAAAAAAAATAAAGAGGATACTTGATCTATCTCCATTAAAGATTAAAGATCAATCCATTAAAAATAAGGAGGTTGAGGCCCAGTCAGTTTAATGATTTGCACATGTGATGAACATGTGATGAATAATTTGTTGTGTGGGTGACTTCTTGAAGGCAGTTAGACAGTATAGTGGATAGTGCTGGGCCTGCACTCAGGAATACCTGAATTCAAATGTGGATTCAAACACCTGTACAGTAGCTGTACAATGCTGGGCAAGTCACTTAATCTTGTTTGTCTCAGTTTCTTTATCTGTAACAATAATCTGGAAAAGGGAATGGCAAACCACTCCAGCATCTTTGCCAAGAAAACCCCAAATGAGGTCATGAAAAGTTAGGCATGACTGAAATGACTAAAAAACAATGTCTAACTTTAAATTCAATGGTCTTTCTACTTCTACTTTCACATAAAAGAGGATATGATTCTCTCTAGCTTCTGTGAACTATGTCATCGATACTCCTGAGAAGCATCTGAGCAAACTGATATACTTCCCCTATCTCCTTCTCCTCCATTTTTTCTGTTTTTGTTTCCTGTTCCATTCATTCTTTGCTCTTTTCCTAATCATTTCCCTTTCCTTTTCCCTCTCCCTTTTTCATTTATTAGTTTTATGTTTAACAGTTGTTCTTGAGGCTCAGTCCAAGTAGATAAAGAAATTAGTGAACCCTGGTTCAAAAGGATGCTAAGATGGATCTAAATGAAGTTTTACATACAATGAGATCAGACTATTGGAAGTCCTTTAAAAATTGTTAAATCTAGATCTTCATTTATTTTCATTAGGGCAGAATCTTGGCTAGGAAGCCTACATTCCTAGCTCTGGTTCCTTTCTTCTGAGAATAGTCAGTCATTTGTCATGTTTGTCATTTGACTTATAACCTTTCCTTATTTAAGGATGTATTGAAATAATCCCTCTGAACAGCTGCAAAGTATGACACCAATAATCAAATTGTGTTTTTGTCACATCCACATGTGAAACTCTAGTCATGATTATGTAAGGGGCTAGCAAAGGTACACATTGCCAAATCTTACTGTCTTTTTGACAAATCAAAGATTGGGTCTAATGTTACTTGAAAAATCTAAATCCATTCAGGGATCTTCTTGGTTTTAGAGGAATTTTACTGTGTTTTCTAGGATGTTATAAATGTATTTTTTTTCTCACTGTTTTCTGTGCAGGTCAAGGTGACTGACTGGAAGACCAAATGAACTACTATCTTTTCACATAGACTACCAGAAGGCAAATGGCCTACCAAAGATATGAATCTGATTTTTTATTTGCTTCTGTTGGACTTTTTATGTGTATTTTTAGCATGGAAGTCTTACTTATGAATTGTGGAAGTTATTCTGAATCTTTTCAGGCAATGAAACTCAGTTGTGATGTGAAATTGCTTTTTTTTTTTTTAATTGATAGCAGGGTTAACAGTGAGTGGTAAAAATATCAGTTAAACAGCTAGAAGACCTTATTCCAATATCTTAGGTTTAAACACCTACCTCCTCAAGATAATTCTCATTGAGAACCAGCACTGAATTTATTCATATCAGCCTGCTTAACAGTTAATAAGAATATTCAAGTTGTTATGATTCAGTTGTTTTTCAGTCATGTCTGACTCTTTGTGAGTTCTTGGTATTTTCTTGATGAAGATCTTGGTGTGGTTTGCCATTTCCTTCTCTAGATTTTTTATAGATGGGGAAATTGAGGCAAATAGGATTATTTGCTAGATTTGAGGCTAGATTTGAACTGAGGAAGGTGAATCTCTATGACTTCAGGCCCTGCACTTATCTATTATTCTATCTATTTAATTAATATATTGACAGGTCTGGACATAATTATGTTGAGATCCACATGGACCACAGATACATTTAAGATGGAGAATAATTTTGAATTTGGTGACTGCTTTCTTTTGGTTGGTCTAGTTTTACTTGGCAACTCTTCAGTGATGATGTTATTTAGCAATGCCATTGTGTATTGCTCTTCTAACCTTTTAGTGAATATTTTAAGGCATTACAGTTCAGCTAAATCAAAGAGTCTGAACTTGGTACACAAAACATATGGATTAAATATTAATTTTATGGCAATGCTGTCAACCAGAACAATTTCTCATTGTTTCGTTTTGTCCCTTTGATATCAAGGGTGGCCTATAGCACTCTACGTTCTTTCATCTTTTTGTACCACAGCAAAAATTCTGAAATAATCAAGGTCAATACAAGTTTGGAATATTTTGAGAGGAGGTAGACATAATACTACTTAATAAATGATTTGTAGGGTTTTTTGAATAACTATATCTCCTGTCCAATTTCTCATCCAGTTTTCCCATCTCCGTCCCATCTTACTCTTTCCCTTCCATTTTAAGGCTTCTTAGTATATTTTTGTTCTTATCAGGTATTGTGTGTGTGTGTGAATAGGAAGGCATGCTAGTTAAATGTCAGGTCCCATATAATAAGCTCCCCACAACCTCAGTCTTTTTTGTCACTGTTATCCATCTCTCAGCTATTGGATTGAGGAAATCTACATCATCTTTAGATCTTCCACTTAGTAGCTTTTATAATATGTTCAGTCAAATTCAAACCACAACTCCCAGAGAATACCTAATACAATATACCCCAAAATGGATATCAATCAATTGGCAAGCATTTATTAAGTGCCCCATTATGTATCTTACTGGACTAGGTGCTGGGGAAGGGGAATATTTAATATTAGAATGAGACAATCCTCACCCTCATTGAGATTTCACTAAAGCTCTTGTTTAATACTTCCCCAATGAAGAGGAACCCACTATTTTTTTTTTTTGAGACAGCCCATTCTACATTTGGATAACTCTAATTATTAGATAATAAAAATATTTTTTGACTCAGAAACATGCATCAGCAGAAAGAGATGTATCTTTAAATATTTCCTCAGGATAAATTAATGAATAGAATTGAAACAGAGCTTCTTTTGAACTGTTCCAAATGAACTCATTTCACAGCATTTATCATGGCTTCCTTTTCATTGGGGAAATTTATTTAAGTTATTAAAAAATTCCCCAAAATTCTCAGCTGAAAAGTTGGCTTCTGTTTTTTCTACAAAGCTAACTCACCTGATTTGTCAGAACAGCTTGAAAATGAAGTGCTAACTGGTGGGTTTTATGGAAAGGAAACCAAGTGGAACAGCATATGTATTTTCTTAGGAAACTAAAAAGCTCACAGTCATGTGGTGTTCCTTGGGGTAAATTCTTTGTTATGAATTACAACCTGCTTACTGATGAGTTGTTAATAAAAAGTAGACCTGCTGGGCCATTATTTTTTTCCACACAGTACACACAGTTCAGGTCTTTTTTTTTTTTTTTAAGTTTTCATTAATGCACTGAGTGTGAATAAATCTGTTTCTAATTTGTAATTGTTTTCCCTTCATCTGGACATTAATTTATTGCCAAATCTAACACTCATCTATTATTAACATCCCTCCCTCCAAATAAGAAAAAACTAAAAAAAAATTTTGAAGTTGATGGAACATGAAATGAAAAGGTTAGAGGAAGATAGGAATCATTGTTTGCTTAGATAACATCCAAATATCTGGGATCACAGAGAAGGGAACATAGGTGTTTGTGGGCCCCATCATGTTTAACTTTAAGGTCTGCCAGCTGGAGTTATATGAAGTTGACAAAATGGGCTACAGGAAAACTGTTGAGGTAAACTAGAAACAGATGGTAACCTAAGGTGGCAGGACAACTTTATTTAGCATGGCAGTTTTAATTAATTAATTTATTTTACACAAGCATCTGGTCCCACTGGGGAGTCTCTGTACATCCTCATTATTACACTGTAATCTTGTTAATGGTAGATCTTATTTGCCAATGAACATTAGGCAATTAAGTATTATATATTCAAGCAATTCATCTTTCACTGGGCCTCTATAAGAGGTATCAAGGCTTATAGAAATAGCAACTTTATATGGAAAGACTATAGAAGTCCTTATTGAATGGAAAATTGTACATCCACCAATTAAAGTCACTAGTGTGGCCCCAGATAATATAACCAAGGAACTTGCTAATCTGTCAATAAAACAGTTGGTGTGATTTTTGTGGATAAATCTGTGTTTGTGGAAAGATTTTGTATTCTATACTTTTTGTAAGAAGACATAGGCCTATAAGCATGTTTTGAGTAGTATTAATTCATTAGTCTTTCAATTCTCTTCCCATCAACAATGAAAAAAAAGGAAAAAGAGAGAAGAAAATAAAAAAGAGAAGAAGGAATAAAGGAATGAAGGAAAGGAAGGAGGAGAAAAGAAGGAAAGAAGGGAGGAAGGAAGGGAAAAAAGAAGGGAGAGAGGCAGAGAGGAAAGAAAAAAAAAGGAGGGAGGAAAGAAGGAAATCATTTGGCACAAAGTATAATTTGACAGATTATTTTTGAAAGAAAAATTGATAATCTTTCTTCACCCTCTCACCTTGCAATTCCTATACTGCAATCTTGACGTATTATTTTAAGATTACGATTATATTTTCTTGATAAAGCATGATTTTCTCACTTCTGGGTTGTATCTAGACTAAGTTTCTAAAATATTCTGATAAAGTTGTGTCTAGTAAAGATGTATTCTTGCCTAATTTGTTACTAATTTTGTAGAATTGGAATTCAGATGAGAGAGAAAACATCTAGTTAATCCCTTTGCCAGAGATTAGACCACTTTTCTGCTTGATGGCTGTGTTGATAAATCTCTTTACAATCCCTCAACCAAAGCAAGAGAATTCATACCTCTAGTGAGGCACACCTTTGGTAGACTGAATAAAAAGTTCTGCTTAGCAGTCCTATTATATTATATGATATCCCTATGGTCCATATGGATTCATTTTGAGTATCAGTACAACCAACAAACTTGAATAGTATAACATTGTAGGGTTTACAATAGATTAGGGAGCCTAAATTTGATGGACTGCTAAACAGAGATTTTTATTCAATCTACCAATTCTACAAAATTAGTAACAAATTAGACAAGAATACATCTTTACTACTTTACATTTATTTACATTTTCTTTTATGAGAGAGACTTCATTGATCTGGATATTTGGGAGGATCAAGATACCAGTGATGAATCCAGGAAGTGACACTGAAGGCACTTTTTCAATTTTTTTTATTTTTTTTTATTTCCAGGATTCTAGAAATAGGCTTTATTAAATCTTGGTTGAATTAGCTCCTTATCAGCAGGGGTTTACATGCCAATTAGTTGCCATTTCAATGGACCAATTCACTATTTAAAGGTGAATTCAAGATGGAGAAAAATAGAAAGGAGAAAACTAAAAACTTAGAGCTACAAACATTGAAGGGACTTTTTCCTCTCTAATTTCATATTACTTTTCAATTGCATCTATGATAACATTATATTGAGTTTTCATAAAATCAATATTGTTTTAATATCTGGCCAAAGGAATAAATCATGGACATTTTAGTAAGAGTGGAAAAATATGGGATTCAGCTGAGGTGAAGATTCTTGGTATTGAAGCTCCTTTTCACCAATCCAAATCACAAGCTAATTTATGACCATAGACTTTGTCTATCATGTATGAATTAAATGATATGTCAAGGTTGTAGAGCTAGTGATTATCAAAGGCACGATTATCAAAGACAAATGAGGATGTTCCTCACTCACTGCCACATGGTCTATATTTCAGAAGGAATGCCATTGCTGAATTGGTAATCCCTCAAATAGTGATTAAATTTTGCCTTATGAAAAAGGCCTTAAAAATTTCAAGGAAATCATATTTTATTTTGCTGAAATATAACCGAATTTCCGTGGATACCTGTAGCTGCTTTTCTTAAGCAGTAGCTGAGATTGGTAGCAACTAAAGCTTTTCAGTTAGTTATGACAACAATCCAAATTCTTTTGGGACAAAAACCAGAATCATCCGAATTTAACATTTATTTTATTTTATATTATATTATACTATATTATATTACATTATATTATATTATATATTTAGAATGAATGGATCCAATGTCTTTTGGATTAAATATCCACAAGAAATATTGAAGCAAGACATATATACAGAAGTATGCATGTGGCTGGTTAAAACTCTTGAAATTGACTCATATTCTTTTATAAAAGAGAAAAATGTTATAGACTACAAGATGAAGTAGAAAAATGAAATAAAACAGACAAGAAACCGAAAAACACAAAGTTCACATTCCCACGAAAGGTGACTACAATTCTCCTTTTTGTGAAGGGATGGTCCTACTGCCTTTTTCTCCTGAAGATTAGGAGCCTGGGGAGATGTAACCTCAGAATTGATTGTGTCTTTCTTTACTTTTGTCTACTCTGGCTTCCTTCCTTCCTTCCTTCCTTCCTTCCTTCCTTCCTTCCTTCCTTCCTTCCTTCCTTCCTTCTTTCCTTCCTTCTTTCCTTCCTTCCTTCCTTCCTTCCTTCCTTCCTTCCTTCCTTCCTTCCTTCCTTTCTTTCTTTCTTTCTTTCTTTCTTTCTTTCTTTCTTTCTTTCTTTCTTTCTTTCTTTCTTTCTTTCTTTCTTTCTTTCTTTCTTTCTTTCTTTCTTTCTTTCTTTCTTTCTTTCTTTCTTTCTTTCTTTCTTTCTTTCTTTCTTTCTTTCTTTCTTTCTTTCTTCCTTTCTTCCTTTCTTCCTTTCTTCCTTTCTTCCTTTCTTCCTTTCTTCCTTTCTTCCTTTCTTCCTTCCTTTCTTTCTTTCTTCCTTTCTTCCTTTCTTCCTTCCTTTCTCTTCCTCCCTTCTTCTGTCCCACCTTCCTTCTCTCCTTTCCTCTGTCTCTGTCTCTCTTCTTTTTTTTTTTCTTTTTTGGTGGGGGTTAGAAGGAAACATTACAACTGCTTTTGTCTCCTGGGAAGATATGTGCTTTCCCACAGCAGGCAATCTGTAGCATGGGGGATTTGGATGAAAATATGATCTAGGCACATTTTATACAAAGAAAAAAGATTTGTGTGTGTGTGTGTGTGTGTGTGTGTGTGTGTGTGTGTGTGTATGAATGTGTGTGTGTCTATGCACACATGCATGTTTGAAACCACAGTTAATTTTTCCCTTTTGCCCTGAGTTTTAGGACTTAAGTCCGGAAACAATAGGAGCCTAGCACCTTCCCATATGATCCCTTTCTTCTTCTTCTTTTTCAAAGCTTGTAAAAACCAATCCTTGTCCCATGAGTCCAAAAAGAGTAATAAGCACCATACACCTCAGCATGGCCTTCTCCAGATGGGCCTCTGGTTGGTTGGGGCTCAGGATGAATATTCAATTTAAATCTGAAGTCTCCAATAACCAGTGTGTTTGGAAACAGTTCTCAGCTTGGTATTCATCTCCTTCAGGGACTCTCTTAGTTTGACTTCTCACTACATTGGTGGTTTTCTAAGGCTTTCTATTCTCCCTCTATTGTAAGTATCTCTTATAGTGAAAACTCCAGACATTACTATATTTCTCATCATTTCCCAGGGAAAGGCTGTTCTTCCTGCTTTGTATCTTTCCCTTGTCTGGGTTATTTTCAGTTTCCACCCTGGAGCTTTCCATATGCTAGATCTGAAAGTCAGTTGTGGATCTGGGAACAAAATTGTTATAATTGACTTCATTTTTCAAATGGATAAAGCTGATAAAAAAAATCTATTATTTCCAGCAAGTCCTCACACTGGAACATTACCTTAGATGCCCAAACTTTGCTTTTCCAGTTCAATCAGGAGCTGTGAATTCTCTCACTAAGGCTGTGAATTCTCTCACCTTGGTTGTGGGTTAAATTGCTATCTCCCTTAGGGCAGCCAGCAAATGAGAATGGCCTCATCCTGGGCAAGGTTCCAAATGTAACCCAATGGAAAAAGTCCAGTCTCTCCTTTGTTTATGAAACAAAGTTTTGCAGATCAGTCATACTTCTCTTGTAATATGCAGTCTTTTCACCATGGCTGTCCTCTCTTTTCTATCTGGAGATGTCCATACAGATATATATATAGGCTTCTGTCAGAAAAACTAGGGTACTTCCAACTACCTCTTTTACATAAATGTGCAAATGAGAGGCTGAGAATATTGAGGTAAAGTCATCTTCCTTACAGCTCTCTTGAATCTCTGGTGGTGGCCAATCCCAAAAGACAATGAAAAGATCAAGAATTATTTTAATTGTTGTGATTTAATCATTTGCCAGACCACAATGTCAGATTGTACATTTCTTCTAAAGATAAATGAAGAAAATGCTTTATTTGTAAACTCTAGATGAACCCACTATGTATAAGAAACTATAGTATATTAGATGTATAGATTCAAAAATTAACCTTAGCTTCATGGAACTTACATTCTAATAAGGTCCTACAAGGATGGAAGGAAACATGCTGAGGAAACCATCAGTAGAACTGTTATGTTTCTAATACAATTATAGCATACCAAAGTTTGATGGAACTCAGGGATCATCTAGTTCAACTTAAATCCTGAATAAGAATCTCCTCTAATCTGTACCCCACAAGTGGCTTTCAGACACATTTACATATTTAAATGATTCAAGTTACATATGTATATGAAATGTATAGGTGTCGACACACAATTATATATGTACATATACACATATATGTACATATGAATTGATATATATGTGTACACACGTGTATATAAATTTTATATTGCTCTTTCTATTCTTTCAGGTCAGATTATGCAAAGAATTAGATGAACTATGAAGTGACTAAGCAGGGGAGGGATTTAGATTTGAGGATTTATGTAATAGAAATAACTGTGAATAAGGGGAAGATTTGGACAGGTAAGAAATTTAATTCCATTCAATGCAGTTCAATTCAATAAATAGTAAGTGCTTACTATATGGAAAGCACTAAGCCAGGAGCTGAAAATAGGAGGACAGAAATAAAATAATTCCAAACCTCAAGGAGCTTATATTCTACTTGGGAAATGTAACAGATACATGGGAAAGTAAACATAAAGTATAAACCAAAGAATATAAAATAATCTTCCTTTCCCCCTCCTCCTCTTGCACTTTAAAAAGAAAGTATAATGTGTGTGAGAGAGTTTGTGTGTGTATATGTGTGCGCGTGTAAGAGAGAGAGAGACAGAGACAGAGACAGAGAAAGAAACACACACACACACGCACACACACACAGATAGACAAAGAGGGAGAGGGAGAGGGAAAAAGAGGAGAGGGAGAGATATGGAAGAGTTGGGATTAATAAAAAGTTTCATGTAGGAAGTAACTTCTGAACCATGAAGAAATCTGGGGATTCTGCCAGGCAAAGGTGAGGAGGAAGTACATTCCAGACAGAAGAATTGTTGCATACAAGAGACAACTATCAGACCAGTTGACTTCAGTTTATAGTGTGTAAAGTGGAATAATAAGAATTGAGACTACAAAAGTAGGTGGGAACCCAGTTGTGGAAATCTTTAAATGAGAAGCTGTGGAATTTGTATATTGCTTTGAAGACACAGGGAACCACTGAAGATTTTTGAGTGAGATTAGAGTGATATGGGCAAATCTCTGTTTTAGGAATAGGAATAGGCTGACATAAAGAGCAAAAGATCAGAACAGTGGTTCCTAGAGCAAACTACATAAAATTGAGAAGGAGAAATTTAGATTCAACATATTCTATCTGTCATCTCCTTAGTAGCTTAGTATATTCAATTCAATATTCAGTATGTTCTCCATTCTTTCTCTTTATTAACATTTACGGTCCAGAAAAGCTCTAAACTCATTCATTTGTGATACTTTCATAAATCATTGATCCCATCTATGAATTTCACCTATCTATACCTATTCATCCCATGCAATTCTCATTTATATTTTCCCACAAATTTTCCATTGAATGAATGAGACATTATTAAGAATGCAAGTGTATGCAAAGCATTGGGGATAAAATAGAAAAATAAGAAAGTCCTTGCTTCTAAGAAGTTCATATTCCACAGAGAAAATTATGCAGCGTATAGCATATTATATAATGTATTAATAATTAATACATTTAAAATATTGGTAATGTTAACACATTATAATATATTATATATTAAATATATATGGAAGATTTCAGCTATAAGTCAGATGGGAAAGATCTCATGTTCATTAGTATACAGTAATATAGTAGATAGCAATCTTATTTCCAGTGATAAAATCATTTTTATTTTGACATTTAATCACTTGATAGTAACAAAAATATTAGTTACAAGAACTTTATTTTTTGTATTTTCAGAAGATCAAATTGTAATGCTACAAGGAGCAGTTTCTAGGCTGTATCTCTATAGGGATAGTTTTTCACATTATTAGGGTATTGGGTAGAAAATGTAGATGTTATTAAGACTTCGGGGTACAGGGTCTTAGGTTATTTCCACTAGGATATGAGAGGAAATGAAGGTCAGATGGTGGCAGAAGTTTTTGTCTCTTCTTCAGAATTTTTGGCTCCTTTAACTAAGCTGCTTTGCCTGCAGTGAACCCACTATGGTAGGTTTTGAGGAAGTTGGTCCCCTTCTCCACAATGATATCTCCTCTCAATAATAGTTACAGGAAGTGGTCTGGAAACAGGTCAATTCATTTGGAAGATACTGTTATTCCTAGTTGGCACAGTGAAAAGAACACTGGGTTGGAATCAGGGAGACTCAACTTCCTGAGTTCAAATCTGGTCCCAGATGCTTACAAGTTGTATGACACTAGGCAAGTCACTAAACCGTCATCTGTAAAATTTCCTCATCATAAAATGAACTAGAAAAAGAAATGGCAAACTACTTAAATATCTTTGCCAAGAAGAACTCAAATGGGGTCATGAAAAGTGAACTGTGACTAAAAATGACTGAGCAAAACTATTCCCAAGTTTCTAGGGAATCTTTTAGTTCCTAAGTTGTCTCTATCAGATTGGAGGATATCCATTGAACTTGAGTTGTTTTAATATTTTGTCAATCCCACTGCAGCATTTGAACTGTCCATTTGTTATCCTATTATAACTGGTCTGCCTCCTTTTCTGGTCACACTTCCTTCAAAGGTCTCTTATACCACTTCTTATGGGCAAGTCATCGCTGACAGTATATTAAAGTATACCATTGCCTTATATATTTTCTTCCATTTTTATTTTTCTTATTTCAAGAGATTCCATGGCTGACAACTCTTGAAGGCAAAACTTATCCATCTAATACTTTTTTTATTTCCACAATATCTAGAATACTGATTCCAAAAAAACTGAATATTGATGGTAGAGTAGGTAAACTATTGAGAGAATTAAATAATGATCTTCCCAGAATTCTTTGAAAAAATTTCAAAAAACACATAACTGGCCTAATTGTCTTGAATGAGGTAATGAGAAAAGAAAAAGAATGCTATCTTCTCTCCATTCTCCTGAATTGTGTAGTAGAAAGCACACAGGATATGGATTCAGAAGAAATGTGGATTTGAATCTTTGAATCTTATTAGTAATAACTAATAACTTTCTGGTCATGAGCAAGTCGTATCTTTTTTGAGACTTAGTTTCCTCTTCTGTAAAATGAAAGTAACTTGTATTATATTTACCTCAAGTCATTGCTATATTATTTAACATAATGTAGATAAAGTGCTTTGAAAATCTTAAAAATCACTTTATGTGACATTTGTTACTATCTCATTCTCATTTTAAAAAGAGAGTTCATATAAATGGTCCTAGGACAAATTGTTAACTCACATTTTTATGGTCAATGTTCTGTGAACTATTCAATTATGATAAAAAAGAACTACTATTTGTAGTTGAATGAAATTTTTATGAAACAATTACCCTCTTAGGCTAATTGGTACAATTCCAGTAGCAGACAAATCAATAAGAATATTATGTACTTTATTCTGTTTTGACATGATTTTGATTGTCTTGGCCATGTAGCTATTCTTTGAAAACTTTTTCTTCACTGTAACTTGAAGATTATTTGTATTTGGGATAGTAGCAGCTATTAAAAAAATTGTTCTTAAGTTTTATGAGTAACTATTCATTGATTTGGAAGTATTGTTTGATTTAGGATAATGGTTCAGGTTTAGTACAGTTCATTGATCAACTTCTCCAGGATATTTTTTGTCTATATGTGTTCTGTGATGATTTGTCTTCTGTGAATTCATGAAACTTGGTGAGTTTTTGATATACAATTTTAACCATGGGGTAGTATGTTCCTAAGTATTTGGTAGATGCTAAACATTTACTAGCTGCAATGATATGTTGCACAGGCTCCACTGTTTCCACTAAATTTAGACCCTTTAGTAAAAATCTTTCTGTGCTTTATTATGGCAGGGATCTGATCCTGAATTCCTATCATAAACTCCTCTTGTTCCATCAAATAAATTTCATGACAGCCATTTGTTTGATGTTTCTTTGTTGACTGTAGGCTGAGTTCATGTAGATGTCACCTATGTAGTGCCTTTTGATTACACTCTTGGATTAATAATAAATTTTATAGATTATATCCAGAGGTAAGCCATTTTCAATTATATTTGACAAATCCCGCGATGTATATGTTATCAACTCTTACTAAAGCCTTGGTCAAATAATTCTGCTTGTTCCCAAAGTATATCTATAGTATTATGACCTTTTTATTGTATATGATAAGAATACCTTTCAAAATTCTTCCTCATGAATTTAAGTCCAAAGAAGAACTAGAGATCATTATTGATCACAAAGTAGAAAACTTTGATTATATCAAATTGAAAAGTTTTTGTACAAACAAAACTAATGCTAACAAGATTAGAAGGGAAACAATAAACTGGGAAAACATTTTTACAGTCAAGGGTTCTGATAAAAGCCTCATTTCCAAAATATATAGAGAATTGACTCTAATTTATAAGAAATCAAGCCATTCTCCAGTTGATAAATGGTCAAAGGATATGAACAGACAATTCTCAGATGAAGAAATTGAAACTATTTCTAGCCATATGAAAAGATGCTCCAAGTCATTATTAATCAGAGAAATGCAAATTAAGACAACTCTAAGATACCACTACACACCTGTCAGATTGGCTAGAATGACAAGGAAAGATAATGCGCAAAGTTGGAGGGGATGTGGGAAAACAGGGACACTGATACATTGTTGGTGGAATTGTGAATACATCAAGTATTCTGGAGAGCAATTTGGAACTATGCTCAAAAAGTTATCAAACAGTGCATACCCTCTGATCCAGCAGTATTACTACTGGGCTTATATCCCAAAGAGATCATAAAGAAGGGAAAGGGACCTGTATGTGCAAGAATGTTTGTGGCAGCCCTCTTTGTAGTGGCCAGAAACTAAGTGGATGCCCATCAATTGGAGAATGGCTGAATGCATTGTAGTATATGAATATTATGGAATATTATTGTTCTGTAAGAAATGACCAACAGGATGATTTCAGAAAGGCCTAGAGAGAGACTTACATGAACTGATGCTGAGTGAAATGAGCAGGACCAGGAGATCATTATATTCTTCAACAACAATACTATATGATGATCAATTCTGATGGATGTGGCCATTTTCAACAATGAGATGAACCAAATCGGCTCCAATAGAGCTGTAATGAACAAAACAACTATACCCAGCAAAAGAACTCTGGGAGATGACTGTGAACCACTACATAGAATTCCCAATCCCTCTCTGAACATGTATACATATATTGTATTTAATTTATACTTTTAACATATTTAACATGTATTGGTCAACCTGCCATCTTGGCGGGGGGGGGGGGCAGGGAAACAGGGGAAAAATGAGAACAAAAGGTTTGGCAATTGTCAATGTTGTAAAATTACTCATGCATATATCTGGTAAATAAAAACTATTAAATAACAAAAAAAAAACTATTTTCCTCTATTTTAGCATAGACATATTCATCTTTCAATAGTTACTTTCAGATACTGCTATTAAACTCAAATAGAAATGAGGATCACTAAATTGTATATAAGGATACCTGTAAGTTATATATTGTCTTAGTTTTTAAATTTAACAATATCTATGTTTTATTACATTTTCATTTGTTTTGTTCCCAATTACATTTTAATCTGGTTTGAGTAGCACTCAGAAATATTGTGAACTGTATGCAGTCAACTGCCTGCACATTTGTTGCCTCTGTCTTAGGTTAATGGTTCCTATGTTTTGTTAATATTGCATATGGCTTTGTCAGTATATTTTCCAGATCCTTTATGGTACATTTTTCAAAATCTAAAAGTGCATATTAAGATTAAAACTACTATTTAATCAGTAGTAATTTCAGTATGTCTTCCCACTTGTCTTTGATTTTAGGATGCCAATAAGTCTCTCAACATGTTTGGTCACTTTCTTCTTGATGTTCTATTCATCTCACCTGGATGGCACCAAAGTATTGTAGTTATAATTTTCATCCACTGGATTAATGTGACCTTCTGGTTTAAGCTTGAAGGCACCAGTCACTACCTATCTTTCTTTTCTTTTTCTTTTTTTTTTATTTGCTGAGGCAATTGGGATCAAGTGACTTGCCTAGGGTCACCCAGCTAGGAAGTGTTAAGTGTCTGAGGTCAGATTTAAACTCAGGTCCTCCTGACTTCAGGGCTGGTGCTCTATCCACTGTGCCACCTAGCTGCCCCTCAGTCTCTATCTTTCTAGTATGTTAAGAACTTTACATACATTAAGGTCAAATGACATTTTGATATCATTGGCTAAAGAGTCTGAGATGAAAGAGATATTTAATTCTTTTGGTGGAGTTCTATAGTTTGATATTGCCCATATGTATCAAGTGATTAATACATTGCTTTAGTTCGGCTCCTTCTTTAATTGGGAAGCCAAGCTTGGTTCTCTTTTAGAGAGATGATAATGGATTTTTAGAGTTAGCCAGAACTATAATGGGCTTAAATTGTGTTCCTGAAAAAATGCCAAGCTCTATTGTTCTTTAAACTAATGTGTGGTTGTTATATTTTAAGTGGTGAACAGTTTCCATATGGATGTAAAACACTATAATTATTATTATTTCTTTATCTTCCCGTGCATGATTCTAGATCATGACTTAAAGGGACAGAAGTCAGAGTGAGGAAAGGTCACAGGTGATAGGAAATTGGGGGAGGGGATGTATCACCTCATGAATTATCTGTCTATATAATTCTTCGTGTTTGAAGAGAATGTGTTGAAAGTGGTATTATCCATGTGTGGTTAAAAAGACTGATGTACGACCAGCTGTTTTTCCATACCACACACATGGAAAGAAATGATCTTCTGCTTTGTAACTACAGTCACTGTTTGTAAAGCTTGTCACCAGTACCAGCTGTAGACAGAATTGTAAAGCAGACAAAATGTGTCTTAGCAAGATCCCTCTAGATTTTCAACCAATTTCTAGTGAAACCTTGGATGTATATTTCCTCTTCTCTGAAGTACATCATATCCCCCAAACTTGCCTTTTTGGCAGTTCTTATGCTCCAAATCTTTGTGACTTACTTTTCTCCCTTTGTACCAAATTGCATTTGTTCTTCCAGATTCCTAAAAGCTTTATCTTCTGGTAGATGAGAAATAACTAATTTATCGATTAATCAGTACTAATACCATTTTGGATTCATAATAGATATATGTGTTGACTCCTTTCTGAATATTAAACACTTCTCTGGGAAAAGGCAAGATGCATATTTTTTTTTGAGGCAATTGGGGTTAAGTGACTTGGCCAGGGTCACATAGGCAGGAAGTATTAAATGTCTGAGGCCATGTTTGAACTCAGGCCCTTCTGACTTTAGGTCTGGTGTTCTATTCTCTACCCCAATTAGCTACGCCAAAGATACATATTCAGAAAAATTGTCCTTGTGTTATTAAGGAGCCCCAGGTTGCTGAATATGAATGAGCAGAATGTGTGCTCCTTACATATTGGATTGGCTTTGAATATTTTATTGGTAAGAAAATGCTTCTGCTCTTTGAGGATCAGCCTAGCTCTGTATAAAAAATATCTTCACCAGAAGATTAGCCAATGTGGAGATGAATTCTTTTAAGAAGTAAAGAAGAGATACAACAGAATATTCCTCTCAGTTAATGCTTCATGTGTATGAGGAGCTTTCAGTATAAAACCCAGAAGAATGAGACTAATGAAGGACATTTCTGAGATGATGATAATTTAGTAAGGGAGACATTTGGGTGCTATTAGATACACTCTTGACATTCTTTGAAATACACTCAGTAAACTTTTTTTCTACATAAAAGGGCCCTCACCTTGCCTATTACTCACCATTTCTGGTTGTACAGGTTGTAGTGATAAATAAAATCAATAAATCAAATAACTGACAAGCATTTATAAAGTTGCTATTATGCGTCACTCACTATGTTAGGCATTTAAAAGATAAACACAAAAATGGAAGAATCCCTGCCCCCAAGGAGCTTATATTCTACAAAGAAAAAACACAAACATAGGTATATATATATACAATATATGCAATGTGTTTATTTGTGTATGTGTGTGCATGCATTTGTATGTATGTGCACGTGTCCTGTATTCATGTGTTAAAGGATTTGCGAGGGTCGCATATATGGTAAATGTTAGAGATGAGATTTCAGTTGAGATATTCCTCACTCTAAGCCTGAACTCTTTCCATTATATCATGTAGCCTCGGGTATAAAAAACTATGTACCTGGGCATGACATGTAATGTGGTTTCTACATATGCTTTCTCTCTTTTTTTTTGATTGGCTAATTCTCCTCAATCTGAATTAATTCTAGCAGGATTGGGGTTGTCTCACAGAATTGTGTGGATTGTCTCAGTTCAGGTACCTACAACTCATATTCAGTATCTTAGGAGGAATCCTTATGTGGGGAAATATGCCCCTACTGCTTTTCAATGTACCTTCTGAGCTTCCAATAGTGTGCTTCTCATTTACATAAAATCAATCACAATAATTCTATTGACTTTTTATAATTCAATTTTATTTCATTTTTAGTTCTAAATTTTCTATCTCTTCTCTTCTTCCCTTGTCCATAGAGCAAGTAGAAAAACAAAAGCCATTTCAAATATATATAGTCATAAAAAGCAAATTTCTGCATTAGGAATGTACAAAGAAAAAAGAAAAATCAACAAAAAGAAGAAAACATACTTCAATCTGCACAGAGTGCATCAGCTCTCTGTGTAGTAGTGGATAGTGTATTTTATTATATGTCCTTTGGAATTGTGGTTGAACATTATGTTATTCAGAGGTACTAAGTATTTCAAAATTGTTCCTTTTTACAGTACTGCTGTTACTATTTTCCCACATTCCTTCCAGCATTTATCATTTTAATTTTTTTCATCTTAGACAAATTGATGGGTAAGAGATGGTCCCTCAAAGTTGTTTTAATTTGTATTTCTCCAAAGATTAGTGAGTTAGAGCAAATCTTTTTATGTGGCAATTTCTTTTCTTGGAAATTGCATATTGATATCTTTTGACCTTTTGTCAATTGAAGAATAGATATTTTTGTAAATCTGATTCATTTCTTCGTAAATCTTAGAGATGAAATTTTTATCTGAGAAACTTGTTGCAAAGACTTCCTCTTCCTGCCAAGTTTACCATTTTTTTTTCTAATTTTAAGAATATTGGTTTTATTAGCACAGGAACTTTTAAATTTTATGTGATCAAAATTTCCATTTTTCCTCCTATGAATCTCTCTATTTCTTGTTTGGTCATAGAATTTTCTCCTACCTATAGATCTGACCATTAATTTCTTCTATACTCCATTATTTTGCAAATATCTCTTTTTACATGTGCCAATTTTGAACTTACCTTGGTATGAAATATTGAACTATGTCTAGTATTTGCCAGATTACTTTTCATTTTTCCCAAAAGTTTTTGTTGAATAATGACTTCTTTTTCTGATATCTAGAATCTTTGGATTTAATCAAACACTAGATTATTATGCTTATTTGCTACTATCTATTGTATTCCTAATCTGTTCCACTGACCAATCTCTCTGAAGTTGTTGTGGAAGAGGTGTGTTGGTTGAGATAGTTAAAAATTCTTGCTCTTACTATACAATCTTGACTTTGACACACTATTGACTTTTAAACATGAGCAAGGAATGAGAAGGAAAAAATATTAATTATTTCATTTTTTCTATAGGAATGCAAAAAGCAGAAATAAACACATTTCTTTAATAGGAAGAAAAAAATGAAAGATATTTAAATATGTCCATTCTTAAATTTATATTACACTTTCCAATCAATGTACACAATATCCCTGGGGGACAATGGAAAGGGAGGCATATGATTAAGGAAAATGTGCCTAAGACTATTCATGACTATATATGGTGGGCTTTGATGTCCTCAGTTCTTTTAAAGAATGGCCTGTGTTCTGTGTCACCTGTTAATCAACCACTTCTCAGCCACTGGGTTTCCTTCTAGTTCTCATGTATCTCCTGCCAGACAGAGTCTCATTTCCCTGCAATTCTTGGGATGATGAAGTGCTGAATAAGTGACATTTTTAGTAAGCTATGCCAGTATAACTAAAAATAGTTATGAAACCTGCCTTTTCCCTTCTCTTCCCCTCTTCTCAAACTATAGGAGGCATAAAAGGGAAATACAGGCAACTCTGATAAATTTATCATCTTCTCAGTCTGTAGATGGCACTGGATCATCAATAACTCTAGATAGCTTTTCAAATACCAAAGGACTCTCTTTCCTCCAATCAGATTCAAGTATCTATAAATTTAGCTCCCACAGATGAGCCAGACTTTCTTCAGCCAATCAGATCTCAAAGGATATGGCCTCTCTTTCAATCAGGATGACTCTCAGAAAAATATCTGCTTAGTTGGCTTTAGTTCTTGATAGCTTTTTTATTTTGTTTTTTATAAGCAGCTTCTCCCATTACCTTCTATTGTACTTTCTTCCTTTCTTCTATCTTCATCTGGTCATCACCAGCCCTTGTTTCTAACTCCTCTAATTAGGGTATCCTTTCAATAAGTGAGCCATCTCCATCTTTAGGAAGTAAAGGTCACAAAAGCCATTTTTATATTATGGCCCAAACATGTAGTTTTGGGCTTGATATATAATTTATTAGCTACATTCTTCAAAATTCTGAAAATAACAATATGTAAATAATACTATGAATCACAATGAATTATAATCAACTTAATTCATTCAGTGCTCAGTCTTCAAACAGATCCTCTCAGTATATTTATTTGTGAAGCAGTTTTTTTTTTGTTCTTAAGTTATCAGCATGATCTCTGTCTATTCTTACCATTTTTATTATTTGTGTTGTTGTTGTTTTTGCTGAGACAATTGGGATTATGTGACTTCCCAGGGTCACACAGCTAGGAAGTATAAAGTGTCTGAGGCTAGATTTGAACTCAGGTCCTCCTGATTTCAGGGCTGGTACTCTATCCATTTCACCATCTAGCTGGTCTGGTTGTTTCTTTTTGAGCTGATTTTATCAATGTTTCTTACTCAAGCGGTTTGTTTGTTTGTTTGTTTGTTTGTTTTTGTTCTTTCAGTAACTAAAATGTCTATAATAAAAGATAACACTTTACATCCTTCCCTCAGTGAATTTTTTCAGTCCTCTAAAATTAAAACTACAGAATAAATGGGGATATACTCTGGAGTGGTGAGATTTTGCCTATACTAGTTCACCACACCATTTCCTAAACATTTTCAAATAATTCTCTGTATAGTCTGGCCACATTCTTACTTCCCTCCAATTGAAACTCAGATTTTGTGCCTGGGACTCTTGCTTCTTATGAGTGAACTTCTTCCTTATCTTGCCCAAATAAATTTATTCAAACATTTCTGAACAATGCCAGCTATATATATTTTTTGAGTTTCTTTATAAGTTATTTCCCCAACATTATAATTTTCCCAACATGCTAATAGAATTCTGGTTGTTTCTGAATAAAAGCAGAAAAAATTATATGCCTCTTACCTATGTATCCTACTTTTATAAAAATTGACTATGCATTTGTGGAATAAACACTTCAACAAAAAATTGCAAGAAAATTAGAAATACTAAATATTATTTGTTGATCAAAATACAATAAATTTATATTCAATAATGTAATGTGGTGGAAGAATTAAAAATTAAAGACCAAAGAGATAAATTCTAAAGAACTGTTAGGTCAAAGAACACATTTATAGGAAACTAGAAAATTTCATCAAAGAAAATAACAAAAATGAGACAATGTGGAAAAACTGATGGGATGTAGTTGAAATAGTTACTGCAAGAAAAATGATCTTTAAACAGTTTCCTCATTAAAAAAAAAAATAAGAAATCAATGAATTAGGCAACAAAAAATTGAACAAATACTACCAATTAAATAATAAGATAGAAATGTTCAAAATAAAAAAAAACACATCAACAAATTAAAAATAACAACAACAAAACCCATTGAACTCATTAAAAAGAAGTTAGAATTCAAGTTTTGAAAAAAAAATAGCAAATTTGGTTTTTGAAAAAAAGCAAATGTTTCATATCAAAAGTGAAAAAGGAGAATATACAATTCCTGATGAAGAAATAAAAGAACTGATCAGGACTTATTTTGTGCAAGTATATATAAAAAAGGTGGGGAGGTAGGTGGCAAAGAGGTCAGAGTGCTGAGCTTGGAGTCAGACAGACTCATCTTCCTGAGGTCATATCTGGCCTTAGACACTTATTAGCTATAGAACTCTGAAAAATTCACACAATCTTGTTTGCCTTATTTTTCTTAGTTGTAAAAAGAGCAGGAGAAGGAAATGGCAAACTATTCCAGTATTTTTTTCAAGGAAAAACCCAAGGGGGTCACAAAGATTTGGCTGAGACTGACCACCACCACCACCAAATGCCAAAAAATTGATAATTTATGGAAAAAGGATAAATACTTATAAAGCTATAAAATGCTCAAATCAAAAAAATAAATTGGGAAATTGAACAATTCATGAAAGAACTCTCAAAAAGAAAAACAAACTATAAGACCAGATAACTTTACAAATGCATTCCATCAAACATTTAAAGATCAACTAATGTCAATATTACATAAACTGTTACGTTTACTCCAAAGCATAAGATACAAATATGATCAGGATACTTAATTTATGGAGAGTTAAAGCATAGAAAGAAAACTACCAATATTTCTAATGGACATTGATGCAAACAGAATATTAGAAAATAGGCTACAAAATATATTAAAAATATTATACATCATGACCAAGTTGAATTTAAACAAGGAATGCTGTATTGTTTTAATATTGGGAAAGCTATAAGCTGAATTAAGCATATTAATAACAAATTAAATAAAAATCATGATTATGTCAATAAATAAAGAAAAGGCTTTTAACAAAATGAAATAAATCTTTTTAACAAAGATGAAATAAAATTCTTTCCCATAAAATCAAATGTGAAACAAGGATGTTCATTGTCAACACTGCTTTTTGACATTGTACTAGAAATGCTGGCTGTAATTTTTTCCTTACAAAAGGTAAAGAAAGAAATTAAGGTAATAATCATATACAAAAGAAGAAGCAAAATTACTACTTTTTGAAAAATGATATTGATATACCTAATAAATTCTAAAGACTGAGTTAAAATTAGTCAAAACAATAACTTTAGCAAATTTAAAGAATATAAAACACATTTACACATTTTCAATATTTTTATAAGTCTAATAAAACCCAGCAAGAAGAGAAATTCCATTTAGATAACTATCAAATGAATAAAATCCTACCTATAAAAATACATACAGTTTCATAGACATACTACAAAATGCAGGCTGTAGATTAGAATGATGTTATTGCTATATTTAGCATTTCTAGCATTAAGAAAGGAGTAAAAATGATAATGAACATCTGTTCCTTACCCCTTATTTTATTGGATAGAATTTTAACTTTTCTCTTCTAAGTTTTTTTGTTCATTACATATAACCTTTGTAACATGTTTTAGTTTCTTTTCTGTTTTATTTAACATTTTTCATGAATATTCATTGAAGATATAGTTTTATTGTTTTGACTTTTCTTAGTTTATGTAGAGAGACCATATTTGCATATTTGAATTTAATAGAATTTCTATTTTTCCTTTACAAAAAATTCCAGGTTTTATAACAATGGATTTATATCTGATAGAATTCATTTGTGAGTCCATCTTATCTTGGAGTTTTTTTCTTCCCCTTTTCAAAGTTGATTTGTGGCTTTGCCATTTTCTTCCTGAAATTGAGTTGTTTAAATTCCTATTTTTTCTGTGAGTTTGGGTATTTTATATTTTATGAATATTCATTTATTTCATTTTGTTGTTTTTTTTTCACTGGCATATAGTTGGTCTAAGTAGTTTGAAATAATATTCTTGATTTATTCATTTGCTATTAATTTTTTCTCATTTTTTGACATGAGTAATTTACTTTTTTTCTCTTTTTAATCATAAATTAGCCAATAATTTATGCATTTTTATTTAAAAAACATTCTTGTTTTATTTATTAATTAATTTTGTTTTAATTTTGTTAATATTTTATTTGATGTTCAGCATTTCTACTCTGACTTTTAAATAAAATTTAAATTTTGTTATTTTTCTAGAAATTTTGATTATATTTTAAATTAATTAATCTATCTCCTTTTTTTCTTAATAAAAGTGTTTTGAGACATAAATTTTTTCCTAAGAACTTCTTTAGTTGCATTATACTAAAATTGGGAATATGTTATCTCGTCATCATCATCTGAAATGAATCTAACAATTATATGATTTGTTCTTCAACTTTCCCATTAAAACCCAATTCTTTAGTATTATTATTTAACCTTCAATTGATTTTAATGCTTCTTTCAGCAGTGGGTTGCTCAATGTAATTTACATTGCAATATGATTGGTAAAAAAATATGTTCATTATTTTGTATTCCTTTCATTTTGTTGCATATGTTAAGTATTGAAGTTGATTTATTTTATATGTTGCCTTTCAGCAAAATGTAGTTTCTTTTTGGTATTGTCTTATCCAAATTTTTAACTGCAACCTTCATTCGTTCATTTATTTATTTATTTTTGCATTCAGCTGAGGCATAATAGATTTTGCTCTAATCCTTAAATTTTAACATACTATGTGTCTTTATGTTCTAAGTGTTTCTTATAAATATTGTTGGATTTTGCTTTCTAATATAGTTTGCCAAGCTCTTCCATTTTTTTGAGTGAGTTGATCCCATTTACATCAACAGTTATGAGAGCTAATTGTTTATTTCTATCCATCCTATTATCTTGTACTTTTTCTTTACTCTATCTGATTCACTGTTTATTTTAAGTTGTTACTTCTTTATTCATTTAACTTTATCTTAATTATCTCCTCTCTGTGTTTGAAGTTTGTTTGTCATATTACTTTTCCTCTTTGAATCTACTTTCCCTCTCTTTACTCTCTTTTCCTATCCAAATTTTCTTATTTCTATCTATATCTTTATTGAATTGAATTCATTTCTACACCAAACTGTGTGTTCTGCCTTCCTCTAAGCAGTTTAAGATGAAAGTGGAATTCAATTGATATTGCTCCCCACTCTTCAACTACTTCCATATTTATATACAATTTTATATGTGCATTCTAATTTTTTTGTGTTAAGAAGTTCCCTATATTTTCTCCCATTTTTGAATGTGTTTTTTCTCTTCTCCCCCCTTTTTAAAATATCTTCAAAACATAACAAAATGATTTATGGATCTTCTATGTCAATTGTCAGCTTTTCTGTTTTTTTTTTTGTTTTTGTTTTTGTTTTTTTTTTTTTGTGATATTAGGATTCTAAAAGTACCTTTTGATCATTTCCTCCTCCATTAAAATTAGGAAAAGTTCATTTTTATAAAATCCCTTATGACTGTTCACTTGTAATTTACCTTTTTATTTTTCTTAAACCCTCATATTATATTTCAAAGTTTCTATTCAGTTTCATTTTTTGCATTAGGAATATTTAAAAGTCCCCTATTTCACTGAATGTCTATTTTTTCCTGATAGAATTACACTCAGTTTTATTTGATAAATTGTCCTTATTATAAGATGTTAATTATCTCATGTCTTTTGGAATATGTTTGTGTGTGGGTGTAGGTGTGTTCTGTACTCATTTATAGTGATAGCAACTAAATATTGTGTGATATTGATTGTAATTCCTTAATATTTGAAATCTTTTTGACTGTTTACAATATTTTTAATTTATCTGGAAGTTTGGGATGTTGGTAATTGTTAGAATCCTTACTAGGTGCTAAGTTGGTACTTAATAATTCTCTAGCTCAGAGTTCACACCTTTAGTTCAAACCTTTAAAAGAGTTTATACACTTTTAAAGGAGCTTGCTCATTGGTCAATAAGCCACAAGCCCCTGGAGTACCCACAAGCCCATTCTCTGGGAGGATAAAAGGAGCCAACATTGAGTGGGCAGGGTCAATCTGTAAGGAGTCAGTCTGGAAAAAGTCAGTCTGAAAGAAATCAGTCTGGATTGGGTCGAGGAGAAGACTTCCCACATACTTGGAGGCAGAGTCTGATTCATTTCCAAGTCTACCTTCATGCTAAAGGACCTTAACTCCTGGCTGCATTTTGGGGATTACTAGTACTGGAACTAAGACTAAGGCTGCCTCCTCAAAAGCTCCCCAAAAATCTCCTCCCAGAGAAAGATCACAATTTAGAGAGACAACAGACCATTTACATTTTGGGGCCAAATGTGGGGCAAGGACTTCTGCTTATCCTGACTCTGGCTGATTCTGTGCCCTTCATGGGGATAGCCCAGACTTTACATTTTGGCACCCGAACAGGGACAGACACAATCCAGAACTCAGTGGAAAAGCCTCTATCCAGATCTCAGTGGAAAAGTCTCTCTGACCCAGAAATAAGCATGAGTAACAAGGAAACTTTGTTAAAGAGCTAAAGTAGAATTTCAGCGAAATGGGGCAAATTTTTAGAAAACAGCCTCCTATTTCTGTTCAAGGAAAATGTTTAGAGAGCATTGTCAAGATTATGAAAAGTCAAGGATTGATTATAATTTTGGGGGAGATCACTGAACTTTTAAAAACTGTGCAGGTCATATATCCTTGTTTTTTCTCTGGAAAAAGAATTGGATCTAGAGAAATGTAAATTAGTAGGAGAGGAATTTTGTCAATACTACAACAAAAGTGGGCCCAACTAAATTTCCACACTTCAAACATACAATATAATTCAACTGGCTTTAGGAAATTATATAAGTTATAAAATAAGGAAAAAGAAGAAGGAGCAAAAGGGGAGGTGTCAACTAAATTAGGTGAGAAGGATGAATCAGAAAACAATGGAGTTAAGTACAATTCTGAGAAACAGGAGCATTTCCCATCTCCTCCCTCAATTAACCTTCAGTGGTGGAGGAAGAAGGAGGAAGGGAAGAGGCAGAAACACAAAACATTGCCTGTGAAGCAGCCTATGACAAGATTAGAAAAAGCATTGGTTAAAGCTAAGACAGAAAGAAACAGGACATCACATCAAAACTTGCAGGAATTATTGGATTCCTGGCACATGAACTAATGGACAATGGATTCCTTTTGAACTATTTCTAGGACTTATGGACATGTATAAATTCCTCATGTTGATTCATGTTATTTGTTACATCACTTCTAGCATGTGTTATATTACTATGTTTTATGTAATTTATGTAATTATGTAAAATATCTCCCATATTGATGGATTTATGTATACCTGTTTCAAGGTCATGATCACCCTATGTTCTAAATCAAAAGAAAAGGGGAGATGTTAGAATCCTTACTAGGCTACAAAAGGTAAAAAGTTAATTCTTTATATTTTTCACTTTGACCTGACATATGAAAATTTTTTAATTAAAACTTTTTATTTTTCAAAATATATGCGGACAATTCTTCAACATTAGCCCTTGCAAAATCTTGTGTTCCAATTTTCCCTCTTCCCCTACTCCCTCCCCTAGATGGCAAATAGTCCAATATATGTTAAACATGGTAGAAATATATATATTAAATCCAATATATACATACATATCTATACAATTATCATGCTGCACAAGAAAAATTAAATCAAACCAGTAAAAAAAAAAAAAAGAAGCAAAATAAAATGTAAGCAAACAACAACAAAAAGAAAATACTATGCTGTGAATCACACTCAGTTCCCACATCCTCTCTCTGGATATAGGTGGATCTCTTCATCACTGAACAATTGGAACTCATTTGAATCATTTCATTGTTGAAAAGAGTCATATCCATTAGAATTGATCATCCTATAATCTTGTTGTTGCTGTGTATAATGATCTCCTGGTTCTGCTCATTTCACTTAGTATCAGTTCATGTAGGTCCTGTGAAATTTTTTTAAAAATTTCCTCAAAATATAATATCCAAGGTATTTTATTATCATGTATTTCAAGTAATTAAAATATTTTAAAATTATTTTCCTCAATTGCTTTTCCAGGTCTTTTGTTTTTAATATGAATTATCTTACATGATCCTCTATATTCTCAATATTTTGAGTTTTATTAGTAATTCTTTCATCCTGGAGATGTTAGTTTTTATTTGGTATATCCTGATTTTTAGGGAGTTTGTCACTAGGATAAGATTTTTTTTACCTCTTCTTTTGAAATGTTTATCTCTTTCCCAAATCTCTTCTAAGTGGCTGTTTTTTTAAACAATATCTTTTTAAAGCTCTTGCATAATTCCTTGAATAATTTTGATTATTCTTGTAGTTAGGTAGTTCAATGGACAGAGCACTCAGACACTTTCTAGCTGTAGTATCCTGGGCAAGTCACAACCTCCATTTGCTTTAATCCATTGGAAAAAGAAATTACAAACTCCTCAAGTATCTTTGCCAAGAAAACCCCAAGGACAATATGGTTCACAGGGTTATGAAGAGGTAAATGCAATTGAACAAATGAACAACATCTTATAAGCAAATTATTTTCTTTTTCATTGAGGTTTGAATTGTAGATGTTTTTGAGTTATTCTCTTTTGAATTTGTGTCTTTATGCTGTTTAACATCATACCCCTCCCCAATCTATTTTTAAATTTTTTTATATTTGTTGCTAAAGCTTTTTCTTTAATCATTTATTAAATCCCATATCGCCTTCTTCTAATTGAATAGACCTATTTGAGACTTTTCTTGAAGGGTGTGAGACAGTGGAGGGACTTAAAAAAATTATTTCACCATTTTAATTTAATTTTACAGCAGTGTTTCCTATAACCAGCTAAAGCCCACTATTACTTTCCTTTGTTTCACCCACCAAAAGTATTAATCAGCCTATTCAGAGACTTTATCCTCTTCAAATTGAGGTTTATTTCCTTTTCTCACCTAAAAATAGAGATGGGTAGCCAGGATGTGAAGAAGAGCAACACAATTCTACTTATGTGAATTGTTGGATATACTTTGAGATAATATCACTGTATTGTTAGTTATGCTCAGTGGTTTACTTCATTACAAGAAAGATCTCTTTGAATGGAGGTTATTTGTAGGTACTTATAAAATTAAAAAAAAGATATCAACAAAACAAAGAAAAATAAAAATCAAAGGAATAAGCACAGGCAAAATTGAAAGAAAACTACAGCTTTTAACAGATAAAGTCATAATAACCCTATGTGAACTAAATTAATTGAAATAATTCATTTAATAAAGTTTTAGGATATAAAATAAACTTATGTTAAAAATCCAGCAGGAAAAAAGGGAAATTCTGTTCAAAATAACAACACAACATATAAATTATTTGGGAACTTATCTATCAAGATTAACCCAGGAATTATATAAATACCATCACAAAACACTAGTGATAAAAATAAAAACATACCTAAATAACTAGAAAAATATTCATTGTTCCAGGATGGGTCATACCACAAAAATGACAATTCTTCCTAAATTAATTTACTTTTTTTCAGTTTCACAGCAATAAAGCTAGCAAAGGATTAGTTTTTATAGCTAGAAAAAATAATGAGGAAATTTATTTTGAGAAATAAAAGGTCAAGAATCCCAAGGGAAATACTAAAAAAAATGAGGTAAGATGAGGCATAGTACTATTGGATTTCAGAATACATTCCAAAGCAATAATCATTACAATGATTTAGTATGAGTTAAAAACAATTGAAGATGATCAATAAAATAGATTAAGCAAGCAATATGCAGACCAAACAAATGCAGTATACATATTCTTCAATAAACTTCAAATTTCTTGCTAATGGGGTAAGAACTTTTTATTTAAAAAAAATAAAACCCAAAAACTTTGAGATAAGTGTAGAGTAGTCAGACAGGAATTAGGTACTGATCACCAATTCATACCATACACCAAGACAAATTTCAAATAGATAAATAGACATAAAAAAATTGACAACATAAAAAGGAAGAATAAATTACCTTTTGAATCTATGGATAGAAGAAGAATTCCTTACAAAAAAAGGAGAGGATCTCAGAAGATTATATGAACAATTTTGATTATATAGAATGTACAAGTTTTTGAATAGATAAAACCAATAAAACCAATACAGCTAAATTATAGGGGAAATTGACAATAAAAAGAAAATCTTTATAGTAAATTTCTATGAAAAAGGTCTCATATCCAACATATAGAACAAACTGAGTCAAATTTATAAGAACAAGAACTATTCCCTAGTGGATAATTGTTTAAAGAATTACAGTTTTCAAGGGAATATATCAAAACTATTAACAACCATGGGAGAAAAGTCTTTCAAACCCCTGATTATGATAATACTGGAAATAAAAACAACTATGAGAGTCTATCTCATTCTCCATTCCTTTGCTTCCCAATTTCCTTCACTTTCTTCTTTCCCCTTCCCCATTTGCTTCTTCCTTCCCTTCCTTCCCTTCCCTTCCCTTCCCTTCCCTTCCCTTCCCTTCCCTTCCCTTCCCTTCCCTTCCCTTCCCTTCCTTCCCTTCCCTTCCCTTCCCTTCCCTTCCCTTCCCTTCCTTCCTTCCCTTCCCTTCCCTTCCCTTCCCTTCCCTTCCCTTCCCTTCCCTTCCCTTCCCTTCCCTTCCCTTCCCTTCCTTCCCTTCCCTTCCCTTCCCTTCCCTTCCCTTCCCTTCCCTTCCCTTCCCTTCCCTTCCCTTCCCTTCCCTTCCTTCCTTCCCTTCCCTTCCCTTCCCTTCCCTTCCCTTCCCTTCCCTTCCTTCCCTTCCCTTCCTTCCCTTCCCTTCCCTTCCCTTCCCTTCCCTTCCCTTCCCTTCCCTTCCTTCCCTTCCCTTCCCTTCCCTTCCCTTCCCTTCCTTCCCTTCCTTCCCTTCCCTTCCCTTCCCTTCCCTTCCCTTCCCTTCCCTTCCCTTCCCTTCCCTTCCCTTCCCTTCCCTTCCCTTCCCTTCCCTTCCCTTCCCTTCCCTTCCCTTCCTTCCCTTCCCTTCCTTCCCTTCCCTTCCTTCCCTTCCTTCCTTCCTTCCCTTCCCTTCCCTTCCCTTCCCTTCCTTCCTTCCCTTCCCTTCCCTCCCTTCCCTTCCCTTCCCTTCCCTTCCCTTCCCTTCCCTTCCCTTCCCTTCCCTTCCCTTCCCTTCCCTTCCCTTCCCTTCCCTTCCCTTCCCTTCCCTTCCCTTCCCTTCCCTTCCCTTCCCTTCCCTTCCCTTCCCTTCCCTTCCCTTCCCTTCCTTCCCTTCCCTTCCCTTCCCTTCCCTTCCCTTCCCTTCCCTCCTTCCCTTCCCTTCCCTTCCTTCCCTTCCCTTCCCTTCCCTTCCCTTCCCTTCCCTTCCCTTCCCTTCCCTTCCCTTCCCTTCCCTTCCCTTCCCTTCCCTTCCTTCCCTTCCCTTCCCTTCCCTTCCCTTCCCTTCCCTTCCCTTCCCTTCCCTTCCCTTCCCTTCCCTTCCCTTCCCTTCCTTCCTTCCCTTCCCTTCCCTTCCCTTCCTTCCCTTCCCTTCCTTCCCTTCCCTTCCCTTCCCTTCCCTTCCCTTCCCTTCCCTTCCTTCCCTTCCCTTCCCTTCCCTTCCCTTCCCTTCCCTTCCCTTCCCTTCCCTTCCCTTCCCTTCCCTTCCTTCCCTTCCCTTCCCTTCCCTTCCCTTCCCTTCCCTTCCCTTCCCTTCCCTTCCCTTCCCTTCCCTTCCCTTCCCTTCCCTTCCCTTCCCTTCCCTTCCTTCCCTTCCCTTCCCTTCCCTTCCCTTCCCTTCCTTCCCTTCCCTTCCCTTCCCTTCCCTTCCCTTCCCTTCCCTTCCTTCCTTCCCTTCCCTTCCCTTCCCTTCCCTTCCCTTCCTTCCCTTCCCTTCCCTTCCCTTCCCTTCCCTTCCCTTCCCTTCCCTTCCCTTCCCTTCCCTTCCCTTCCTTCCTTCCCTTCCCTTCCCTTCCCTTCCCTTCCCTTCCCTTCCTTCCCTTCCCTTCCCTTCCCTTCCCTTCCCTTCCCTTCCCTTCCCTTCCCTTCCTTCCCTTCCCTTCCCTTCCCTTCCCTTCCCTTCCCTTCCCTTCCCTTCCCTTCCTTCCCTTCCCTTCCCTTCCCTTCCCTTCCCTTCCCTTCCCTTCCCTTTCCCTTCCCTTCCCTTCCCTTCCCTTCCCTTCCTTCCCTTCCCTTCCCTTCCTTCCCTTCCCTTCCTCCTTCCCTTCCCTTCCCTTCCCTTCCCTTCCTTCCCTTCCCTTCCTTCCCTTCCCTTCCTTCCCTTCCCTTCCCTTCCCTTCCTTCCCTTCCCTTCCCTTCCTTCCCTTCCCTTCCCTTCCCTTCCCTTCCCTTCCCTTCCCTTCCCTTCCCTTCCCTTCCCTTCCCTTCCCTTCCCTTCCCTTCCCTTCCTTCCCTTCCCTTCCCTTCCCTTCCCTTCCCTTCCCTTCCTTTCCTTCCCTTCCCTTCCCTTCCCTTCCCTTCCCTTCCCTTCCCTTCCCTTCCCTTCCTTCCCTTCCCTTCCCTTCCCTTCCCTTCCCTTCCCTTCCCTTCCCTTCCCTTCCCTTCCCTTCCCTTCCCTTCCCTTCCCTTCCCTTCCCTTCCTTCCCTTCCCTTCCCTTCCCTTCCCTTCCCTTCCCTTCCCTTCCCTTCCTTCCCTTCCCTTCCCTTCCCTTCCCTTCCCTTCCCTTCCCTTCCCTTCCCTTCCCTTCCCTTCCCTTCCCTTCCCTTCCCTTCCCTTCCCTTCCCTTCCCTTCCCTTCCCTTCCCTTCCCTTCCTTCCCTTCCCTTCCCTTCCCTTCCCTTCCCTTCCCTTCCCTTCCCTTCCCTTCCCTTCCCTTCCCTTCCCTTCCCTTCCCTTCCCTTCCCTTCCCTTCCCTTCCCTTCCCTTCCCTTCCCTTCCCTTCCCTTCCCTTCCCTTCCCTTCCCTTCCCTTCCCTTCCTTCCCTTCCCTTCCCTTCCCTTCCTTCCCTTCCCTTCCCTTCCCTTCCCTTCCCTTCCCTTCCCTTCCTTCCCTTCCCTTCCCTTCCCTTCCCTTCCCTTCCCTTCCCTTCCCTTCCCTTCCCTTCCCTTCCCTTCCCTTCCCTTCCCTTCCCTTCCCTTCCCTTCCCTTCCCTTCCTTCCCTTCCCTTCCCTTCCCTTCCCTTCCCTTCCCTTCCCTTCCTTCCCTTCCCTTCCCTTCCCTTCCCTTCCCTTCCCTTCCCTTCCCTTCCCTTCCCTTCCCTTCCCTTCCCTTCCCTTCCCTTCCCTTCCCTTCCCTTCCCTTCCCTTCCCTTCCCTTCCCTTCCCTTCCTTCCCTTCCCTTCCCTTCCCTTCCCTTCCCTTCCCTTCCCTTCCCTTCCCTTCCCTTCCCTTCCCTTCCCTTCCCTTCCCTTCCCTTCCCTTCCCTTCCTTCCCTTCCCTTCCCTTCCCTTCCCTTCCCTTCCTTCCCTTCCCTTCCCTTCCCTTCCCTTCCCTTCCCTTCCCTTCCCTTCCCTTCCCTTCCCTTCCTTCCCTTCCCTTCCCTTCCCTTCCCTTCCCTTCCTTCCCTTCCCTTCCCTTCCCTTCCCTTCCCTTCCCTTCCCTTCCCTTCCCTTCCTTCCCTTCCCTTCCTTCCCTTCCCTTCCCTTCCCTTCCCTTCCCTTCCCTTCCCTTCCCTTCCCTTCCTTCCCTTCCCTTCCCTTCCCTTCCCTTCCCTTCCCTTCCCTTCCCTTCCCTTCCCTTCCCTTCCCTTCCCTTCCCTTCCCTTCCCTTCCCTTCCCTTCCCTTCCCTTCCCTTCCCTTCCCTTCCCTTCCCTTCCCTTCCCTTTTCTTTCAACAATTTTCTGTTCTTTTATAGATTGTAACAAGTCTAGCAGTCCTGTTCTATAATAGGACTGACTTTGATTTCAATGTTCTTCAAAACATCCTGGATTTCTTTTGTCTTTGTACTATGAAGGTTTCAGGAGAAAGGCCTGAATTTTTTACAAGTTTGATGGGCTTTATGTCCTAGTTCAAAGGCTTCTTACAGAGAAATTCACACGGGACATGGGTTTAGCATTGCAAAGAACTTTGCCTTGAAATCTATTTATTTATATTCATTCTTATATCCCAACCAGTTTTAACCCACAGTCCTTATACAAGAGCCCCTCAGTTTATAATGAGTTAGTAAATGAAAACACTTTTGTCACTGAACAGGTGAACCCCAACTAATGGTATAGAGAGATTCTCTCTTAAAATTATGAAAAGCTCTCCCTATCATAAAGCCAACTACTAAGTTTTAAGGACTATGCCTAGTTCATATGATGTCCTTTTCCCCCTTGCCTTTCTTTGGAGAGTAGTTTTTCCCATTCTTCTACTTTCTGGCTCACAGCAGACAGAGTAATAATCCATTTTGGAACCTTAATTAATGCTTTTGTTTTTACTTCAACTTTATTTTCCAAAATATCTTAAACCAATTAATCATCCAGCAAGCTACACTTATTAACAAATAGCTTCTTTTTAAAGAGAGACAGTAAAAATGATTTGCTGAAATTACAATACATTAATTATGTTATACAGCATATATGATATTTCATATGATATTTCACTCTTAGTACCCCTGTTTTTGAAGAAGAAACAAAGGAACATTTTGTCATTTTCTCTCTGAAAAATCTTGATCATTATAATCCTAATGCACTCCGTTGCGTATTTTTTGTTTTTTTCTATTTAATTTTTTCTAGTCTTTTCTTATGGTACAAGAATATTCCTTTAAACTTAGATACAATAATTTATTTATCACAAAATACTAGGCAGATCAAAGAGCATGGCTATTTTAGACTTTTTTTGGAGGAGTCATAATTCCAAATTCATTTCCAAAATGGTTCAATGGACAGAGTATTGTTTGCCTATTTTTCTATAGTTTTTCCACCTTTTATCATTTTTGTCAGTTTCTGAAGATGAGGTAAAATTTCAAAGCGGGTTTTAATTTGTAATTCTCTTAATATTAGTGGTTTGGAGCAATCTTTCAAATAAAGTTAACATTCTGTAATTAGAAAAAGTATATTAAGTCAGTTAATCAAAGAAAGAAAAATCTTATAATTTGGCCAGTATAGAAGAAGAGTGAAGTCAAACCAGGAGAGGAGGAAAGAGCATTATAGATAAAAGAGTTTTAAAAAAATTCAAGTAGGTCTTTCTTTATTGATTTTAAAATAATCATGTGTGTAGCAGATACTCACAATTTTGCACACTTTCTAGAATGCAACTTTAACTTCCTCTTGTGTTTTCTAAACCCTATATGGGCTACTTAAACTCCAATTAGCTGATGCTTATCATGAAACAATGTTCACAGTTACCTAAACTCCTTTTATGAAAACATTGGATTTCTGAAATTCCTCTTCACTTTTCCCTTCTTGTATGATATCCATTCTTACGTATAATTTAGTATTGTCTTTGAGAATCCCAGAACAGATGTTTGAGAAATACTTAATGAAACAAACAAACAAAAAAAAATTGAAAAAAAAAATAGGAAATGGAACCCAGAATATGCTGGCCTAAAAGAGTAGGGGGAGAGAGATGGTTGAACACCAAGGATTATTAATAACACTTTGTACTTTGATGGTGTCTTTCACCTAAGCATCTCAAAGTGCTATATTGCTATTTTAGTAATACAGGATTTATTTTCTTGGATAGATTCTTTAAAACCACAGATCTTTTAGAATGTTGAGTTCTTTGCCTGTTTTATTTTGTTTTGATTGTTCTCAAGGGAAAAGTGATTTTGATTTATAAAGTTTTGAGGGAAAAAACTGTTGTGTATTACAATAGGTAGAACTATGCCTTTGCTTATACTCAGAAATAGTGCATGGAAAAAGTAAATTGTTTCTGTCTCCCTTTTTATGACTTATAAACTCAAATGCATAGAATAGAAAAGAAATAAAAGGGAAGTATTTCATCTTACTGATTGATCTCATTTTTTGCCCCAAAGAGGAAGATCTGAGTGTGTTTTTCATCCTGAATGAGCACGACTTATTTCTCTGTTTAGTTCCACATCAAGTAGATAAGCAGAAGCCTCTTTGATTGCTGCCTAACAAAGCAAAGATTCAGAAATAAGAGAGCTCTGCTGCCAGGCCTAAAACCACAGCAAAGGCAATGATACAGAAGGGTCAGGGATGCACCTGCAAGACCTCAGCAGCCGCCTGCCAGGTTTCTCCAGGGCTCAGCATGCTGAGTGTTCTTTGGCCTCTAAGGCCTGCAGGGTTGACTAATAAGGAATGTGTCTGCAGCTGTCAGGAGCCTCTGTGCTACAGAGTCCTTTGTGCCTGATACATTTTCTGCTTTGGTATTTTTTTTTTTTTTTAAACAATGAAGTCAAAAGTTTTTCCTTTTCCAGAAATTACAGATGTGTGATTTTACCAGTTATTTCCACCAGATGGCAGCTTGGAGAACACATCTTTTGGGAATCATGGATCCATAGCTTCCCATTCCATTTTCTCTGAAACTCAAATTTCTCCCATCTTACCAAGCACAGCAGGATCATAGATTAAGCTAGAAGGAACTTCAGTAGCTATGCAGTCCATCCAATTTGTTAAATAGATGAGGAAGAGAGATTAAGAGACATAGGTTATAAATGACAAAGGTACATAGGTTTTAAATGGCCGAGCCAACATTTAAAAACAGATATTCTGACTCCAAATCTAGTGTTCATTCCACTATGACATGGTAAATAAATGTCTTCATTTTCTTGAATTCAAATCAAGAATGTCATTTTAAAAATTTATACATAAAACAGCAAATCGACTATGCACAACTTGCTATTCCTTTCAAATATGTATTGTGTGTTTTTAAGACAGCTAATTGGAATGGGAAGGCTCCTGTGATCCCTAAAATTATTGTTTTTTCATAGCAGGACAAACAGTTCTAGTTTCAGCTTAATTTGTAGTGAATATAATGTCTCATCTAATTGAAATTATCATAGGACTTAAAGTTAGAAGGTTAGAGATGGAATGGACCTCATGAGTAATCTAGTTCTACTCTCTTATTTTACAAATTTTTAAAAAATGAGACCAAGAGAAGTGTATTTGTCTGAAACAAGGTTACTTTGGTAGTCAGTAGTGGAGTTCATATTTAAAAATCAGATCTTCAATCCTCAAATGCAGTTTTCTTTTCATTATGCCCCACTTACTTCATTTTCCTTGCTTTTTTTTTCTGTGTAATAAAGGCCCTTTCCCTTCATTTTTACAAATTTGATATCTCTGATTTTTATATCATTTTCATTCCTAAATAAATTCTTCCTTCTTCACCCTACCCAAAGCTAAACCTTGTATCATAGAAGAAAATGAAAATGGAGGAAAAAACCCAGTTCAACAAAACTTACTAACATATAAAGCAAATTTGATGGTATATGCAACATTTTTCATTCCTATTCCTTCACATCTTTGAATAAGGGAGAATTACATTTTCTCTGTTTTCTACAGGAGCAAACCTGATCATTATAATTACACAGTATTCAGGTTTAAATTTTTGGTGATTTCATTGACATTATTGAAAATATTGCATATTTTTTTCTGGTTTTGTTTACATCAATACAATAAATCCGCACATTTTCTTAATTATTTTTATTCATTTTTTCTTTACAGAACAGTAATATTTCAATACAATAAACTATTTTCAACTATTTTGAATCAATTTTGTCATTTGTTTTTATAAATCTCCCCTTTGCAAATTTTTAATTTCAAATTATGATGTTTTGTGATTTGTGATGGAAAATAAAGGGGAAATGCATGACATAATAATTGACTCTAAAATATCTATTTAACTATTAGGTCAATTCTTTACTCAATCCCAGAGAAATATAGAGAACTTGAAGTGAATTAACTTACTTAAGTTCATAGAAGTCATAAGATTTTATTGGAGGGAAGGTGATCAAGGACAAATGAATAATGATGAAAGTAGTAAAGTGTGTATGATGCTATGGTCAATTATGTTTTGTTGCCTTTTCTCATAATGTTTCTTATTCTGTTTCCCCCTCCCTGAATGCCATCCTCTTCCTCAATTCCTTTCCAAATCTCTTTCATCCTTCAGGCTCCTACTTAAATAACACTTCCTGATAAGTCCATACTTCATTTCCTGGGTTCCAAGTATCCTCATTTGTATAATGAAGGGGACAGATTCAGTGATCTTTAAGGTTTCTTCTAGCTTTTCTAGTTCTACGATCTATGTAGCTTCACTCTAACTTGAAGATGAGAAAAACCTTTTCTTCTCCATCTTATTGACAAATTTCTTTAAAGTAGTTTCTATTTGTTGGATCCATTTGTTCAACATCCTTATAGTAAAGACTGTCCATCTAACCAATTTATATCATATTTTGAAGTTTACAAAGCTTTTTATATTCCCCCCTCTCATTTAATTCTCACAAGAACTCTTGGGAAGTAGGTTCTACAGATATACTTACCCCCATTTTATGAATAAATTGAGATAGAGAATAAACATCTTGACCACAATTACAAAACTAATAAATTCAATGTTCCAATTTAGTTCTTTCCCATCTATAAGTCAATACTTTCCATTATACCACACTATTCTCATTTCCTTGCCAACCATTTTTGCCTTAACTTACTGCAATCATGTTCCTGTTCACCATATTTAACTGAATTCATTCTGTCCATCTATCTTTGTTCAGTCCTTACTCTTCTTACATTTCATGTTACTCAATGACTCCAATCTATCCCTCTCATAACTCTCTTTTTCCTATGACATTATACATTTCAGTTTCTCTCCTCTTCATTTCTTAATTTTCTTTATTAAATTAACTTTGTTCTTTTAATCACCAAATTCAGACATACCATATTGACCAGTTTTTTTAAACTTTATCATTGATCTTCATCCATTCATGAAATCATAGGCTATAACAAATGGAAGGAACCCAAGATCATTTAGTCCAATCATCACCTACATAGAAATCTTGATAACATACAAAGGAAGTGATTCTTTGGCTTTTGTTTGAAAGTTTTCAATAATGGGAATAAACTCAGTCCTAGAGGAATGTATTCTGCCTTTAGAGAGCTCCAATGTTTATAAACTTTTTTCTTCCATCTCATGTCCAGTAAAAGTCTATCCTAAATTTCAAATGAGAGCCCTTCAAATATTCATAATTTTCATGAGGCAGCCTGGTGTTGTAGAATGAATCAGGACCTGAGTTCAAATCCCAAGTCTACTATTTAATATTAATTAATCCTTAAGTATTTAACTTCTCTGGATCTCATTTCCCTCATTTCCCTTATTAAAAGTATTGGACTATATAGCTTTTAAGGTCTCTTCTAATTCTTGATCTATGATCCTTTGTTTTTAACTAAGCTTTCTCTTCTCTAAGCTAAATATTCCCAGTTCTTTAAACCAGTCCTTGTAACATTACATCTCAGGGTTGTTTACCATACTAATTGTTTTCCTAAAGATATTCATTATTAAAATGTTCATAGAACTCAACAAAATATTCCACATTTAATAGGATTCTATCTTAAAAGAATAGCACTATCACATTCTTAATCACTATGCCTTTTTAATGTAAATTTTGATTGCAACAAAAAAAAAACACAATTTATAGCAAACCTTCTAGGTATTTTAATATTTTGTAGATACTAGGATAGCAATTGGGCTTTCCATCACTTAAACTTTCCTATACATGATCATCCTATCTCCATTTCCATTTATAGACTTCCTATATGAAAGCTTTTATACAATTTCTTGTGTGCAAGCTGTTTTGATAATATGTTGTAAAGTGAGTTATGTTCATCAAGTGTTTTCCCATTGCTTTTGAGGTCTCCTGCAATTTTATTCTCTGTAGAGTCAAAGAGTCATAGAATATTAAAGCTGGAAGGAATTTGAGAGAGCAACTAGTTTAACCAATCTTCTGATTTTACAGATAAGGAGGAAGCAGTGGTCCAGAGAAAAATGGGATTTTTCTGAGGTCACACAGTAAGTACCAAAATCAGGACTTGAACATAGGTCTCTTATATGTTTGAATAGTGTCTATTCTGTTACAGCTACAAATATCACTTGTGTCTGGTGCTTGTTCACAGTAGCACTTCAGAAATGACATTAAAATCCTCAATGAGCTTATAAAATGCTGAGACTACAAACAAAAACTTTAGAAAATAAATCTAAGAACCTAGTACTTCTGGACAAACTGGACAGAGTGCATATTACAGGAAGCAGAGGACTTTCCACTGGTCTTTCTGCTGCCTAAGTATTATCTTTTACCTTTGTTTCCCCTTTATTCTCTAAGGAGAAAAGTGTGGGTATTAATTGCTCAGCTAATTGTGAGAAGTGTGATTGGAAACTATGTGAGTTGCAGCCAGTGGCTGGTTGTTTTTAGGTGGAGGGTTAGAACTGAGTGAATCCAAGTTCCCCCAGTCTCCCTGGTACCCCTGGTACACCAGGCCCTCTTTTACTCCCTCCTTTCCTGACACAGCAGGGTTGTAACTATGGACTGACTCGACCTAAAGTAGATGCAGATTGTCCAAAGAATCAAACAGTCCAGATGTAACCCATGGGATATCCTGAATAGGGAAATACAACATGGGCTCTGGTCCAAAGGCAAGAAATTACCACATTTGGAAAAGGAACTCTTTGAGAGCAGTTATAAACAAATTATTTTTTATTACCACAGAAAAAAATAGTGAGTTGGGAGCATCAAACAAATCTGAAATGATAGTCATATTTAAACTTGGAGAAGATGGATAGTCATAAGAAGAAATGTCCCAAAGAAAACAGTATTTTATTTAACCTGAGTTCAGCCTAATTCTGGCTCAATCTGAGATCCATCAGCCCTTAATTAAGAAAAAATAACCTTTGGTACTAATCTTACTTCAAATGCTGCACTTGTCTTTGTTCATCAGCTTCCTGTTTCCTGACAGTCTTTTTGTTCACTTCTCAGGCTTCAAAGGGAGCTCTGGGTACTGAATGGTTCTGCAGCCTTAAAAAGAAGAACATCTCTATGAAATGTTCCCTGACCTTTACCTCCCAGCTGAAAGTGATCTCTGTAGGCTTCAAATTTTCTTAGAAAATCTTATCTAGATCATAGACTTTTAACTTTTTTGAGTATCATTTTGGTAGTCTTTGAGATCTGTAGACCTCTTAGTAGAATAATGTTTTTAAATGCCTAAAATACAAAATATTTGAAAGGAAATGAATTATTATAAAATAGTTATGATTTTCCCCCAGAAACAAGTTCAGAGACTATACATTAAGAACCCCTGGTCAAGATCTTTTTTGTTGTTGTTCCTATCTCTATCTAGAATTCTATTGCAGACTTATAATCAGATTGCCTCTCCCAAAAAGTCAAAATGGCATTGTAGTTTCCATGAGGAAAGGGCCTGTGTCTTTTGTCATCTTTCTATATCCAATATCTGGTACAAAGGCTACCATATTTTAAGTTTTTTTTTTAATTTAATATTTTGTAAAATGATTTTTACATTTGTGTTTAAAACTTTGAGTTCCAGTTTCTCTCAGTTTCTCATCCATCTGATGAGATCTATATAAGGAGTACTTAAATGAAATTAGGATTAATTGATATCTAGTGGCACGGGGTACTGGAAGTCAAATGGAGCTCCCCTGCAATCCCTTTGGATTCGGCGCAAGGATACAAAGTTAAATGAGATCTAGTAGTGGTGCAAGAGTCCCTTGTAAAGGAATTTACAGGCCTGAAAACCTAGGTTGATAAAAAAGGTTTATTGTAGGGTTTGGAAGTAAGGATAAAGTCTGGTTAATAAAAGATGTTAAATAAAGAGAGAAGTACACCAGAAGCGGTGGACAGAGAGTCTGTGATGCAAAGCATGGTGCCAGCATGTTTCAACCCTCTACAAAGAGATGATTCCAGCTTTGCTCTTTTATAAGGAGAAATTTGGCTAAAGGGGTTTATGGGTGAAGTCCCAGGTTGGTTTCTTGCTGGGTTTCATTGAGGGCTAGAATTTGCTAGGTGGGGGTTGGGAAACCTGAACAGATCATTAGAATGGGGGCTGGGACAACCCAAATTAGCTCAGATCCGCTGGGGACTGGGAGAGCTGGATATCTCCCATGGAATTCAAAAGGGTGCTTTTGACCAGGACTTGTGAATCAAAGGTCAGCCATGGGGGTTGGGAATCAGAAAGGAATCAGAGAAGGCATATGTGAAGTTAAAACATTTCCATAAAAGCCATGTTGCAAAAACAAATAAACAAACGAACAAACACACAAACAAAAAAACCCCATAAGTTTTCTCCCTGCCCCAATGAAAAATAAAGTTTAAAAAAGCCTATGATTCAATCTGTATTCAGAAACAATCCTTTTTTCTATATGAAGAGCACTTTTTACCATATATCCTTCAGAATAGTCATGGATCATTGCATTGCTGAGAAAAGCAAAGTCATTTATAACTGATCATCCCATAGCATTGCACTTTGTGTATGGTACATTTAACCTTGAATGAGCTCATGGAGGATTTTTCAAGTTTTTCTGAGAGCATCCTGCACATCATTTTTAATAGAACAATGGTATTCCATTATAATTACATATCACAGTTTATTCAGCAATTCCCCAATTGATGGTCATCCTCTCAGTTTCCAATTCTTTGCCCTGAGAAAAGAGATTCTATAAATGTTTTTTGTACATACAGGTCCTTTTCATTAAAAAAAAAAAATCTCCTTTAGGATAAATGCCTAGTAGTGGTATTTTTAGGTCAAAGTAGTATTTTTAGATAAACATGATTTTATAGCTCTTTGGACATATTTCATATCATTTGATCATTTTTCAATTGGGAAATGATTCTTATTTTTTAAATTTGACTCATAAATTTGAGAAATCAGATATTCATCAGAGAAACTTGCTGCAAAATTATTTTCACAATTACTATTGCTAAGTGTATTCCACCCTCCATTTATTCTATTTTCTTTCCTTTCACTCTGTCCCTCCTCAAAAGTGTTTTGCTTCTGACTACTCCCAGCCCTGATATGCCTTCTCTTCTATCTCTTTAACCTCTCTTCTTATAACTCCTTCCCTTTCTACTTACTTGCAGGATGAGAGATTTCTATACCCATAGTGAGTGTGTATGTTATTTCCTTGTTGAGACAATTCTGATGAAAGGTTCACTCATTACCTCTCCCTTCTTCCTCTTCCCCTCCACTGAAAAAGCTTTCCCTTGCCTCTTTCATGTCATATAATTTATACCATTCCACCCTTCCCTTTTCCCCAGTACATTCCTCTCTCATGCATTCATTTTTTTAGATATTATCTAAATATTTAGATTCAACTCACATTTGTGCCCTTTGTTTGTATATACTTCTAATTGCACTAATGAGAAAGTTCTTATGAGTTACAAGTATCACCCTCCTATGTAGGAAAGTAAACAGATTAACCTCATTAAGTCCCTTGTGATTTCCCTTTCCTGATTACTTCTTTATGCTTCTCCTGACACTTGTATTTAAAAGTCAAGTTTACATATATACAGCTGTGATCTTTTCATTATGAATGCTTGAAAGTCCTCTACTTCATTGAATACCTACTTTCCCCCCTGAAAGATTATATTCAATTTTGCTGGTAGGTGATTTCAATACCAGCTTCATTGCTGGTCAGTTGTTTTTCTAATGAGATATTTCACATGTTTTTCTATTTTTCCCATTCTTTTGTTTTTGTTTTATTTTTTCTTTATTTCTCATAACATCATTAGCTTCCTTTGCTTAATTCTAATTTTTAAGTATTTTTCTCACTGACGTTTTGTACTTTCTTTTTCATAACTCTCATTTCTCTTCCCAGTTTTTCTTCTATCTTTCTCACTTGATTTTCAAAATTCCTTTTGAGCTCTTCCATGGCCTAAGACCAATTCTTATTTTTCTTAGAGGTTTTGGATGTAAGAACTTTAATTTAATTATCTTCTTCTGCATATGTATTTTGATCTTCCCTGTAACTATAGTAACTTTCTATGATCAGAATCTCTTTCTGCTCTTTGTTAAATGTTCAAGCTTATTATTCAGCTTTTGACTCTTTGTTAAAGTAGGACTCAGTTTCATGGGTAGAAGCTACAATGCCTCAAGTTTCAAGGGTTTTGTGAAGCTGCTTTCAGATATCCTTCTAGGTACTGCATGTTTTCACTTTTTTCAAGGTGGGATGATTCAAGGAGAAGTAAGTTTACTATTCTCCTAGTCTTAGCTCTGATCTGTGAATGACCACAAGCACTCTTTTCCAAATGTAAGGAGGGTTTCTGAACCACTGTAGATATAATTTCTAGTGCTCCTAGTCACTTTGGGACTGTGAGCCAGCACTGAAACCCAGATCTGAGTTTGGGCAAAGCAACAGAATACTACCTTAGTGCTAGCAAAGAGACCCACTTCAATTTCCCTCTGATCAGCACCTTAACTCCCCTCTCATCTTGGGCTGAGATCTCTGGAAGCCCCCCCTCCACTACTTCTGCTTCTGCTGCTGTTATTACTGCTGCCAATTCAGTGGACCCCAAGTTCTGTTCCTGATTTGTTTGGATTCTTTTCACACTTTAGTTAGGACAAACCTTTCTTGATGACCTTTCAAATCATCCTTGGTGTTTGTGGGCTGAGAAGTTTGTAAATTGCCACCGATACCATTGAGTCAAAGGCCTCAATGTCTGCTCCTAGTTTGCTGGGGTCAGACCTGTGCTGGAAATATCTGCATTAGCACTGTGCTCCATCTCTCAATCACAATTGGTTCAATGAGAAAATAACAAGCAGACTAACATGGCTATAGAAATCTACCTTATCTTGCAGGAAAGTCAGAGGGAAGGGAATATGAAAAGGGGTTAAGGTTATAGAAGAGAGGGCATATTGGGATGGGGGGAGTCAAAAGCATCAGACCTTTCCTACTGACCTAAGTTGTCTTTAGCTGGAAAATTGTTCCACTTTTTGTGGGTTTTGACACTCTAAAATTTGTTTTAAATCATTATTTAAAAATATATGGAGGAGTTGGAGGAAAGCTTGAGTGAGTTATTTCTTTTACTCCATCTTGGCTCCTCACATTTTAAATTCTTAACAAATTTTGTTTAATTGAACTCATTACCCATTTTTATTTCTTCATTTCATTCCAATCAATGAACAAGCAATAAGCTTTTACTTTGTTCCAGTCATAGGGATTCAAAATCAAAAATTAAATAATTCCTATCTTTAAGGAGATGGTATT
Organism: Sminthopsis crassicaudata; assembly: GCF_048593235.1. NCBI lineage: Eukaryota > Metazoa > Chordata > Mammalia > Dasyuromorphia > Dasyuridae > Sminthopsis > Sminthopsis crassicaudata. The sequence continues at coordinate 226,384,944 of NC_133620.1, forward strand.
TTATTGGGGAAGATGACACATATACATGTAATTATAACAAAGTACACACAAAGTAAATCAAGATACTAGAAGGCAACAGCAGCTATGTGGATCAGGAAAAATTTCTCATGTCTCTGTATCCCTCCTACTACTCCTTCCTGCCCCCCCCCCCAACACACACACAATGGCCTGCAGCAAGGGATAGTAATTTTATTTCCCTCCCAGTGTCTGAAATATAGTAGGCATTAATAATAAAAAAATTTTTAAATATTCCCAGATCACATGAATAGCTAAGAAGTGACTAGAACTCTAAATTGACTTAGGTTAGAAAGTCAAGAAATTGGAGCTCATATTCCTTGTATGATACTATTGTGGTGCCATTGCCAAATGTTTAATAGAATTATTTTGGCACAAATTTGGAGTTATTTTATGTGGAAAATTAAGTCATGCCTTCTTAATTGTGTTAATATATTCACCATTCTGATCCTGATTTGATTTTCTACATGAAAGTGATAAGAATCGATTTACTACTATACCATGGAAATTAAAACTAATCAAGTTTAAAATAACTATACTACTGAGATTGGTTAAAGTAATAAAAATAGCTCACATTGGCATGGTTGGTAGGATCTGCTCAATAAAGAATGGGAGGAGAAGGATAAAATAACAGGGCTGGACTTATGTGAAGCATCTTGGACATTGGACAATATTCTAAGTAACAGAAACAGAGAGTGACAAAGGAACAAGCATGGGCAGCAGTTCAGGCAGGCCCAACATAACCCTTTCTTTAATTCTGTTGTTTTGATTAGGGTTTGTTCTCTTTGCTGCAAGGATGAAGGGGTGGGATTTGTGGGAAGTTCAAGTTTATAACTCTAAACAAGCTGTATGATCAGGGCAAGTTTTGAGCCAGGAAGCTATGATGTAGCCCCTCTAAGCATTTAGAAAGACACTTTTGAGACCACAAGGAACCTCCTTGGAGGCTATTTTTACTCAGGGATCATCAAGTACATATGCACATATATGCAATATATATGTTATATATTGTATATATTATTATATTTTTATGTTTATTATTACATTATAATATTCCTTATTCATATATGTATATATCATATATGCATATATATAATATAGATATATGTGGCACACATACACATATAGGTATATATATATGTATGTGTATATATACATAATAACATAATAATTTATCTCAATTTTCAAACCCTGAGTGGTCCCTCTATAGCCTAGCCTGAGCAAAACTGAAAAATAAGTGTAATTGATATTAAGTATAATGAGTCTTTCCTCTTCTATGCCACCATTTTCCTAGCTTAGTGGAGCCCTTATTCAAACCAGGCCCCTGAGTTCTCTATCCTTTCCTCTACAGATACCACACAACTAAATTTTAATTTAAGATTTCTTTCAATCTCAGAGATAGTTTGAAAGATTGTCAGCCACCAAGAGTTTTTGCATTTTAACAGAATCAAAGTTTTTACTTAAAAAGATAAAACTCTGATAGTAGAATTTCAGTTATCTGTAAATAGAGAAGAAAGAAATATTTGGGATTTGAGATTTTTCTGGGGCTACTGACTTCTTTATCCATACTATATGAAACTGAACCTTTATGCAATCTTGCTTGGTCTGATACAACACTGTTAGTACTGTATAATATTATCCTGAAAAGTTGGCACTATGACTATATCGTACTTTCTATTTAGAATATAACAGAGTATCTTATGCCATTAGATGTGTGATACAGGGTACTGCTTTTAAGAGTTCAAATAACTTCATTGACATCCCTGTGACAAGTTATATAACTTGTCTGAGTCTCAAGTTCCTCATTTGTAAAAATAAAATATTTGTACCTCACAGAAAGATTATGAAGAAAATGTTTTGCAAAAGTATAAATATTGCAAACTTTTATTATTTTAGTTACTAATTAAAGTGACAGTAAATGCTAATAGAGAATAGAGAAGGCTAGATTTGGATTTGGAATAATTATGTTCAAATCCTGCTTTAGAAAATTTCTAGCTATAATTCCTAGAAAAGTTATTTTAACCTGTATGTCTTTCAAACAGCCTCTTAGAACTAAAAGAAAACTCAGAGGAATCAGGATCTAATTAAAAGAGCACTGGAATGGGGAGGGAAGGAAGGCAAAAATCATTTTTTAAAGTACTTACTGTATGCCAGACACTGTGCTAAGCACTTTTACAAATATTATATTTACAAATATTGATTTTCACAATCCTGAGAGATAAGAGTTATTATCATTCCTATTTTGCAATTGAGGAAACCTAAAGTCAAGATTTAGTGACTTGATGGGGTTGTATAGCTAGTAAGTATCTGAGGCTGGATTTGAATGTAAGTTTTCTTGATTCCAGGTCCAGTGTCACCTGACTAGGTCTTTCCTGGCTCTTTCAATTAATTGCTGTGTGGTGTCAACTAAGTCATCTTATCTTCATTTTCATTTATCTATCTATCTATACACACACACACACACACACACACACACACACATAGAGAGAGAGAGAGAGAGAGACAGAAAGATAGAGTGCTTACATTTATATAACTTTGAGTGCTTTAAGGTTTGTAACATAATTTACATATTATCTAAATTTTGTCTTCACAACAACTCTGGGAGGTAGAAGCTATCATTATCCTCATTTTATAGATGAAGAAACTGAGGCATAAAAAGGGTACATGATTTGCCAAGTCCCATGGCTAGTAAGTGTCCAAGGCCAAATTTGAATTCAGATCTTCCTAACTTTAGATTCTTCTGAATTCTTCTATAGATTCTGCTATGGATTGTACCACATAACTACCAGTAATCAGGATTTCCATTTAGTTCTAAAATATCCTGTTTCTATGAATGTTTTTAGAAAGTTTTTGTAATACCTTTTGAACAAGTTAGTTATAACTATTTAAATTAGTTTGCTTGAGTAGTCCCCTAAAACAAGTTAGGAAAGAAGGATATCAACATTCAGGAGAGCAATATGGAATTATGCCCCAAAAGCTATCCAACTGTCTATATCCTTTGATCTAGCAATATCTCTACTGTGCCTGTATCTCAAAGAGATCACAAAAAGGGAAAAGGATTCACATGTGTAAAAATGTTTGTGGCAGCCCTTTTTGTAGTGGCAAGGAACTGAAAACTGACTAAATGTCCATGAGTTGGAGAAGGGCTGAATAAGTTATGGTATATGAATGTTATGGAATATTATTGTTTTATAAGAAACAATCAGCAGTATGATTTCAGAAAGGCTGGGAGAGATTTACATGAACTGATGCTAAGTGAAGTGAGTAAAACTAGGACAATATCATATACAGCAACAGGAAGATTATATGATGATCAATTTTAAGGTTGTGGCTCTTTTCTACATCGAGGTGATTCAGGCTAGTTCCAATGGTCTTGTGATGGAGAAGGCTATGTCCATCCTGATATGGGGACTGAGTAGAGACTGAGTGTAGGGACAGGATCACAACATATTTTCATTTTTTGTTTTTGTTTGCTTGAATTTTGTTTTCTTTCTCATTTTTTTTCTTTTTGATCTACTTTTTCTTGTGCAGCATGATAATTATGGAACTATGTATAGATGAATTATACAAGTTTAACATATATTGAATTACTTGCTATTTAGGGGAATAGGAGGGGGAAACAGAAGGAGAAAAAAATTTGGAATGCAAGGTTTTCCAAGGGTGAATGTTGAGAAGTATCTATGCATGTGTTTTGAAAATAAAAAGCTTTATTAAAAAAAAAAAAAAGAAAGAAAGAGGGATTTCCAGTCACTGATTCTTTGTTTTGAGGATCATTCTTTAGCATGGAGTATGGAACATAGTTAGCTTTGAGACAAACAAGAAAAGGAAACTAGACCAATTTTCATACTTTCTCCTTGATCTCTAAAAAGCTAGAAAATTCAGGCTACCCCACAGTTCACTCATCAGATCAATATAGTTGGTTTCTAATTGAGTACCTATGCAAAGAGGAAAGTGATAAGAGAGCTAAAAAAGAAGCTCCGGCCATAATTCCTACTCTCTTGCCATCTGATTAAGGAATACATGAAATTGTTAAAAAATATGTAAGACAAAATACAACTCAGTATTAAAATGGATGGCACAATGTAGCCAATAACTTGAAACAAAGTAGATTTCCATTAAGTAGGAAATGACCAAAAACAAAAATCATGATTCATGAATGTAAGAAATATTATCATAAGAAATGGCAAGAAGAAGTGTGAGAAGACTTTTATGAAGTGATGTGGAATAAATAGAACCTTAAAAATAATACACACTATATAATCATCACAATGTAAATAGAAAGAATTCCCAAAACAAAATAATGTTGTGAATTATAAATATAATTATAAAGTTTTGCTCCAGAAAAGAGTTGATAAAATGTATCTTCTCTTCTTTACAGAGGTGTGTGTATGTATATGTGTGTGCATATAATATTAAATACATCATCAATGGTTTAATATGGTGCTTGATTTTGTTTTCTGTTTTCTCTCTCTCTCTCTCTATGTATGTATGTGTCTCCATCTCTCTGTCTCTGTCTCTGTCTCTGACTATCTCTATCTCTCTATTTCTGTCTTATCTTTCATTCTCTCACAATCTCTCTGTGTGATTCCATCTCTCTTCTTCCTCTTCTTCATCTGTCCCTCCTTTATTCTCTCTTCTCTGCCCCTTCCTTTCATCTCTTCCCTTATTTTTCATTTCAAGGGATGAATTGAAGAGTTTTAAACCCTGGGAGATACATAATTGTTTCTTCTGGAGCACTCTTCTTGGAAGCATAACAGTAACCAAATCTGTGCTCTGGCACATAGTTCTCCACCCATTTGAACACACCCAGGGCGGGGTGACACCATCTGCTTTTAGGTGGCCAGCAGGTTTTATGGGGCTCTTGGTTTTGTTTTTTAAATAATTTTATAATCTGAAGCAGAAATTGGTTAAGAAAAATGTGCATTTGGTTGATTCTGTGTCTGAATTAAAATTTCTACAAGAGCACAGTTGACTTATGACTTTTATTCCTCAGTCTCCATATTCACATTGTTGCCTTCTTGTCCATTTCTATTGTTTTTTTAAAATTGTCCTTAACTTTTCCATCCTTTTTTTCTCAAGTTTGTTTGATCATATAAGTAGGCATTTTCTTCCAAGTCCTTTTGGCCTTTTTTCCTAGCTGTTATATTATCCATTATTTATTTTTGTCTTCTCTTTCTTTTACCTTTACAGTGATTACTTACTTACCCGTGATTACTTTCAGTCTTCTTCCAATCATTCCTATGAATTGCCTTTTTCTATCCAAAGATTTGATTTTTTTCTTTCTCTAATTTTTGACCTTTCTTCAGTATCATTTTGGGATATATTACCTTTCCCAACTGTTCCACCTCTACTCTGTTTACTACCCCTTCCCCTTTCTCATCAACCTGACCACTTTCCCTAAGCAAAAAAAAAAAAAAAAAAAAAAAAAAAAAAAAAAAAAAAAAAAAAAGAACCACACTATAAAAACTAACAAAAACAAACAAATCAAAAAAAAACAAAAGTTAAGCACTCTGTAAGTTTCCCTTCAAATTATTTACTCTCTCTTCTTTCTAGTCACCCTTCAAGGTGATTTTCTATTTATTGGTTGGATTTGATTTTTCTCTAGGTGGTTGGGTTAATTGGGTTGATCCACATTGAAATTGATGTGGGTAAAATATAAAGCAGAATTTGAAAAAGTTAGGCCTTGGTACAGAAACAAAATGGAATGTGAGGAGGAAAATGTGCAATTACAGCTTTCACAACATGATGAATGTAGGAAACAATGGGAAATTTGCTTTCAAAGCAAGCCTGTGTTAGGCTGTGTTTATAGCTGTTAGTATAAACAAGGAAACCTAGCTACAGAGCTCCCAGCATGAATTCAACATCATGTTTTTGTTACAGTTACTGAAAACTATGCATAATGATCAGAAGATTATTTGGTATTTAAATTCAAATGTGGAGTGAGTTATAGGCCCACTAAAGATGCATTTAATTTTATGGCATCTCTTAAACCTATCCTCTTGAAGCAGGTACTCACTACTTACCCACTGCTGCCTAAATTTTTGGTCATCATGTCTCATAGTTACTCAATTTAATAAAAGTAGAAGTTGGGATCAACCCAGAAAGATATCACAACCCTGCTAAGGTTTTACATTCCCAAGGGGAGGAGGAGGTTGACTTTAAAACAGGAATTATAAATGTTTTAAAATAATTAAAACCTGATTTTCTTTGCTTGATGTATGCAGCTTTCAAAATGTCTAATTGTTTGCACAATTTAAGATGAGGAGAAAGTATGGTAACTTTGTAGAGCCAGGAGGGAGTTGTTTGAAATGGTTCAAGTTCTATTTGGATTCATGGAGGGGTGTTTTAAAGAACTATTAGGTTGCTATGAAGGATATTTTCTCGGATGATTAAATGCAAATATTAGGTAAAAATGCTAAAGGAAAGAAACTTGTGAGAAAAGAAAAGAAGAGTAGGTTGGGGAATAAAAAGTAGGAGTGTTTAAAAGTAATTTATCTTACTCCCTAGCTCTGGTTTGGGTCTCTTATGATCTTTGTTTTGATGAAATGCACTGGCAGGAAGATGGAGTTGTTAAAATAGCACATACACACAGGATTAAATACTGAAGAATTCATGTAGAAGCCAAGAAGAGCATATCATGTGCCATCAAAATTCCCTTCAATCTGGCCAGTGCTTCTCTTGTTTACCTAAGACACTGAAGTTTTCTAATGGATGCTTGCACATAGATCTTTTGGGCAAATACATAAAAATCACACCAACCTTAAAGCTGCAAATTTTGTAATTTATCAATTAAATTTTTTTCATTAGTACATTTTTATATGACTAATTTTTCACTGAGTCATCTCTCCCTGCCCCCCACCAGAACCTCCCATGTAATAAATAAATATACTTGATCAACCACATTTACCATATCTGAAAATATTTGTCCCATTCTGCACCTCTAGTCCAAATCCTCTCTATCAAGAGGTGGGAAAGCCAGTCTATAGAGGTCACGATTGAGCACTATATTGAGCAAAATGTGGATTTTTTCCAAAGAGATTTGGCTTAGAATTATTTTACTTATTACTTAAGGAGAAGATACATATTTTTCAATATCTGGATTTGAGCCTAGGAACATGTTAATGTTTTAGCCTGAAGAAGAGAAGATTTAATGTGAATGTGATAGTCCTCTTCAAAGATTTGACCAGAATTGGGAATAGGTCATGTAGACTTCATGGAGTTATAATTGTAAAGATGTAAGTATCCTCTAGTTCAAGTCTGTCCTTTCACAGAGGAAGACACTGAAGTCAATCAGTCAGTCAGCATCATTTAGAAAAGGCTTACTATGTGCCAGGCATTGTGCCAAGTACTGAAGAGACAAAGAAAGGTTAATACAATCTCTGACCTTAAATGGGGAGGGGAGTACGAACATTTAGCCAACTATGTATTTCATAGTTATACATAGGAGATAATCTCAGAGGGAAGATAGACATAATTGGGGGGAGGCATGGAGTTGGGGAAGAGACCTCTGACAGAAGGTGGCATTTAAGCTAAGTCTTGAAGTAAGCCACAATAGCCGAGGCAAAGGTGAGGAAGGAAAGTATTCCAGGAAATTTACAAAAGTTTAATAGCTTATTAAATCTAGGTCCTTTGATTCCAGAACTATACTCATTCCACACTATCTCAAATTTATAACCTATGACTCCAGAACTAGGTGGAATTATAGCTGAATTTATAAGAAGTTATATTTCATCTTCAAAAAGGAAGGATTTTCTAACTCAATCAATCCAAAAATAGAATAGGCTTGTAAGAGGACATTCCTTGTGAGGTATGAGTTTTTTTAGCAGCTACTGGATGATAACCATTTGTCTGTGTGTGTGTGATGCATACACATGTACATATATACATGTATGTGTATATATATACAGAAAAGTGCATGTATGTATGTTTACATATATATGTATTGACAAAAATAAAATTATGTATAAGCAAAATATTTATAGCAACATATTTCCCCTCTTGGGTAGCAAAGAACTTGGGAAAAAAAGATATACATTGTTTGAGGAATGGTTAAGTAAAGTGTGGTGGGTGGATACAATAGAATATTATCGTGCTATATGAAATGATAAATATGATAAAAACAGAGAAGCATGAAAAGTTTTACATAGTGCAAAATATTTGTGGTAACCCTTTTTGTAGTGGCAAGAAACTGGAAACTGAGTGGATGCCCATCATTTGGAGTATGCTGAATAAGTTATGGCATATGAATGTTATGAAATATTGTTTTATAAGAAACGATCAGCAGGATGATTTTAAACAGGCCTGGAGAGACTTACATGAACTTATTCTAAGTGAAATGAGCAGAACTAGGAGATCATTGTATACAGCAACAACAAAATTATATGATAATCAATTCTGTTGGATGTGGCTCTTCTCAAGGAGACAATTCAGGCCAGTTCCAATGATCCTGTGATGATGAGTGTACTATCTACACCCAGAGAAAGGATTGTGGGAACTGAGTGTGGTTCACAACATAGCCTTTTCACTTCTTTTGTTGTTGTTTGCTTGAATTTTATTTTCTTTCTCATTTTTTTCTTTTTGATTTGATTTTTCTTGTGCAGCAAGAAAATTATATAAATATGTATGCCTATATTAGATTTATATATATATATGTATATATATATATATATATTTTTTTTACCATATATTGTATTATTTGCCATCTAGGGGAGGAGATAGGGCAAGGGGGGAGAAATTGTTTGAAAATAAAAAGTTTCAATATAAAAATAAAGAACAATCCTGCACTTTACAAAAAAAAAGTTTTATGTGAATTGACATAAAGTAAAATAAGCAGAGCCAAGAAAAAGATACATACAATAACCACAACAATGTAAATGAAAAGAACAACCATTAAAAAAAACAAACAAAATCGAATCTTGCAAAATAACTGAAAAATAAAACAAACTTGGTCCACAAACAACACATTTCTTTCTCCATTTCCTTTTTTCACCACACAAATCCTTTGCAGAACTCTGAACCTGAATGTGAATCATTGTATAACATCAGACTTTTTCAAATATATTTATCAGTTTTGTTTAACTTTTAATTTCTTTCCCATTCATTCTTTTTTTTTTCCTTTATAAAACAATATCTTTCTGAAAATGGATGATCGAGAAGATCAGAGAAGATGATAGAGTAAGAATTTAGGCAATATAAGAACAAAGGGCATCAATAAAAATCTATTTGTTTTCATTTTTATTATAAATTTTAAAATATCAACAGACACAAACATCTCTATATCCAAAGAACAGAAAAGACGATTATATATGAATGTTTGGATACCTATTATATGTAGATTTTTAAAAAAAGTACATTGTAAATTGATAACAAAATCACTTCACTTGTCTATATCCCCTTTTCAACTTATATTCTCTTCTGTATATTTTTATAATGTTTTCATTACTGTTTTCTTTCTTTTATTTTTGTTTTGGTGTCACTAATATCTACTTCTTCCTTGTCTTCCTTATTCCTAAAACAAGTCCTATCATATAACAAGTAAATGAAATTTAGTGAATCTATGCATTTTGTAGAAGGTTGTAGTAGCTTTTAGCTTTCAAATACTATAATTCTGGAAATTCTTAATTGAAGCCAATGGGTTAATGGCACCAATACTCCAAAGTGCTTTTCTGCATCTTTTGAAACTGGTCTAAGATTTTTGAATCTGCAACATGGGCATTTGCAACAAAACTGCTTTTTTGTCAAAGTACAGTCAAAGAAGGTGCAAATTCTCATTTTCCTCTCTCTATTTTGACATTTCTGCTTCTGATCTAGTTTGAAATTTAGTAAAAGAAAGGAAGCTCTTAATTGGAAGAAGCTTCAGGAGCATTAGGAATTCCTTTCCCTCATGGGTTTAAAGTGTCTACTTGCTGACAAGAATGTTTTATCAAGACTAGAGTGCACTGTCAGCCTCTTCATTGAGAACTAACAGTGTGTTTCTGGGTTAGAGTTCTATTTGGTATTGGCAAGAAGAAAAAAAAGACTTAGAAAAAGACTTCTAAGGCTTTCTTGGACATCAGATGGTTATTTCACAACAACATTGTGATGAGTTAAGTGTAAATGAATCAGAAACATACGGACTAAATTTCCTTTGAAATTCACATGGGTTTAAAAACTTAAGGGGGAAAAGTTCTTGGCAAAAAATATTTTGGGTTTTGCCAAATCCAAGCCATTTGGGAAAGAGTCAGAGATCCTTTTCTTAACTCCAAAGACTGCTAGACTCATTTTTGCTCTTTTTTTTTCATCTCTTCTTTTCTCCTCCCCCACTGTCATCTTCTTTTTATCATAATCAACTGTTGGACTAGCAGGAGGGACTGACTTCTTCCCTTCCCTCTTCTTTTCCCCTCCTCCCCCCACCAGCTCCTTTCACTATGGTAAGATGGTCAAAAGTCAAATACTTGGGAGTATCCATAATAATTTTTTTCAAACCCCTAGGAAAAACTGACCATGTCACTCCTCAACTAAAAAAGTTTCCATGGCTCCCCATTGCCTCCATAATAAAATTTAAAAGTCTCTGGTAGTTCACAAGGTTTCTAACCTTTTCTCCCAGGGCAATTTCTCATTACTTTACATTATCTATACTATATTTCAGCCAAATGGTCTTTTCAATATATGACATTCCATCTCCTACCTCTGTATCTGAGTATTAGTAGTCTGCTGTACAAGGAATGCTCTCTGTCTTCAACCCTGCTTCTTAGCATAACAAGGTATCTTCAAGTCTCAGTTCAAATGTTCTCTCCTACATGAAGTCTTTCCTGATCTGGCCAGTTCTAAGAGTTTGTAACCCCTCATTCCTACCCCAAGCTATTTAGTACGTAATTTAATTTTACTTCTCTGTCCACATATTGTTTTTCTTATACCAGAATATAAGCTCCTTTGATGGCAGTGAACATTATCATTTTTGGTCTTGGATTTCTACACCTGTTACAATGTCTAACAAAGAGTAAGCATGCAATATATGTTTTTTTTTAGATGAATGACTGAATGAATGAATGTGGTAGTTTTTTATGGGCAGCTGTGTTGGCTCTGGTCAGTGAAGGATTCTGACTATAAATTAACTGCAAAAGTGTACAGTTAGTGCAGATTTTGGTATGCCAAGATGACAGATCTTTTGTCAAAAGCATAGTTTAGGCAGGGAGACTTAGAACCTTAGTGCAGGAGTAGTTCAACTAATTCATCAGCCTTACTAGCTTTCAGCTGTAGATAAACTTCCTTCCTTCACAGAAGCATTGGTTCTCTCCAGAAACCACTATAAAAGTAAAGTTTGTAAAGTAAAAAAGTAAGCATTTCTTCTGATGAAACTCTGAAGCTGAGCTTTGAGGAAAAGGCTCAGATTATTTCAAAAGGACTTTTTTTTGAAAAATAAAAACAGTGTTATTAGCCCTATGATGTATATGGGGATTTTTTCATTTTGGCAGCATCTGTTACAAGGCCATTTGACATATAAGGTAGGGATATTTGGAGATGGGAATCTTCTTAGAGGAAAAGTATATTTGAACAGTTGGAGGAGGAATACAAAAAAGTCATTTATATAACTAAATAAGGTATTGGGGTGGGGAGGGGGAAGGTAACAGCAGATTTGAAAGGAACAAGAAATGCTAGGATTTACCAATAATTTGGAATTAGGTCAGAAAAAGAAAAGTAGAAAGTGGTCCCAAAGATAAGAATTTTTTTTCCTGAGGCAATTGGGGTTAAATGACTTGCCCAGGTCACACACAGTTAAGCTTCTGAGGCCATATTTGAACTCAGGTCCTCCTGAGTTCAGGGATTATGCTCTGTTCACTGCACCACCTAGCCGCCCCTAGATAAGAATATTGTTGATCAGGATGATATAAGCAGGGTTATGCTTGAGTCAGCTGGAACTCTAGAAAGTTGGTTGTTAAATTTCCAATGAGACCATTTATATCTTGGAAATTAGCAAACATTACAAAGCAAGATTTAATGTTTTATTGATTTTTTTTACATTTGAAATCAATAGAAAATGATTAATAAAGAATATTAAAAGTATATTACTTATAATTTTTTATTTTGTTGTTTAGAATTAGTTATAAAACATCTACAAGCACCCCCCAGGATATAAATGCCTCATAGCAATGTGAAGAGATGATAGTTTGAGGAACAAGATGTTAAATTCCATTTTCCACATATTTATTAGGGCCTCATTCACATTTACAATGATTGAAACACTGTTCAAGCATTTAAATCACTTGATTCCTTCCCCTTCCCCAGTTGTTTGGTCTTCTCTCCTATACATAACCATTAGACATTCATAACTGTATCATTCAGGTATACAACATTTGTGAGAATTCTTTATTTTGTACGTACTGAATTATATTAGGTCTAACAATACATGTAATCTTTCTCTTTAACTGCATATCCTTTGGGGGTAAAGAACAAAAGATTTTGGGGGAAGGTCCTATACCAGGACTTCACACTAATTTTCATTCTCCCAGTAACTCTTAGATGAAAGCACACTCAAAGACGAGACTAACCCCTTAGGATCTGCACTCAAACTTCTCCCTCAGCTCTGATTCTTAAGATCACAGGATCATAGATTTTTATGTGAAATAAACTTCAGAGGCCATTTATTTCAACTTTATCATTTTACTCATGAGGAAACTGAGACCTAGAGAGGTTGTGACTTTCCCAGGGTCCTTTGTCTTCATGGAACACCCAGCAGTGTTGCTACAGGCCTTATATCCCAAAGAGATACTAAAGAAGGGAAAGGGACCTGTATGTGCAAAAATGTTTGTGGTAGCCCTTTTTGTGTGGCAAGAAATTGGAAGCTGAATGGATGCCCATCAATTGGAGAATGGCTAAATAAATTAGGTATATGAATGTTATAGAATATTCTTGTTCTCTAAGAAATGACAAACAGGATGAATACAGAGAGGCCTGGAGAGACTTACATGAACTGATGCTGAGTGAAATGGAATTGGAATTGGAAATGGAAAGATGACAATTCGCTATCACAAATTCTCATTGTGTGTATCATAATTTACATGCTATTTATACATAATCACTATACATGTGTACATCTTCTGACTCTCCACAGTGTCCTGATTTTTCATAGCAAATGTTGTTATGAACAGAAAACATTTTGAGAACCACTGCACTCTTCTTCTAATTATCTGCATTCTTACTGCAATTACCTCTTCTCTCCCAATTAAATTTCTTTCAATTACTTCTTATATTATTGTGACATAATGAATTACAAAATTAATTTGAGGGTGCTTTTGTGTTTCTAGCCCCACAGGCCACAATTATAAATAAAACACTGCTTTCTAGTAAGCATCCATAGCCACATGGTATTTTCACATCAATATCTATGTATCAAATGTATGTGTGTGTGTGTGTGTGTGTATGTATATATATCACACATATTTGTTTTTGCTTCACTCTATTTTATAAATGCTGAAAGAAACCTAAGTTGATTCCTGGAATAAGACCACATTAGCTTTAAATTAAGTTTTTTTGGTTCCTCTGTTTAAATGACCTGAATATGCATTGCTAATACAGAATTTCCTTTTTTTTTTTTTTTTTTGTTATTTTAGTAATTATAGCAACACATTAAGTTTAGGGTAAAAGTGAGGTCAGTAAGTGAATCAGTACCCCAAGTTAGGTAAAATACTTAGTCCAAAAAAGCATTTGGTACCTATTATCCTCACAGGCATGGATACAAAGAGCATGGATATCATGTTCTGGGTTCATCTTGGCAAATCTAGCCTGCACCAAATTTTATGTGTAATTATAATTGTCCTTTAGTCACGATAGTCAATAGAATATTAGCTCCTTGAGAGTAGAGATTGTTTTAATTTTTGTATGTGTATCCACAGTACTAATAAATGCTTATTGTTTGTCTTATTGTCAGACTTCAGTATTCTTGCCAAGAAAATTCCACGAATGGACAAAGTTCATGGGATCCTGTAGAGTTGGATATGATAGAACAAATTCAATATCAACAACAAGATCTACCTAAGAACATGAGATTAGCAGCAGATAGGAAGTTACTGAAACCCTAGGGATTGTTAGGCTCACACTTTGAAAGGGTAGTAAATTAAACATAGAATGATTTGGGTTTACCCCTGGCTAAAAAGAGAAAACTCTAACAATGGACTGTGTTGTTGGGATAAAAAGGGTTGGTGGAACAATAATGCAAATACAATTACAGTACTGATTGTAATTACTGATTCTGAGTTCTCAGAGCAATAGGTAGAAGGGGTGAAGCTTAACTAAGCAATATTTCTTAGTTTCTCCCAAGCATGATCTTTGGATGTCCATTGTCCATAAAATTATCATACTTGATATTTTAAACTAAAAAGTATTATTTTGTTAGAATATGGATACTAATTTATTTATTGAATATACTTTGAAATATTTCATGTATGTTACAAATGAAGTTATAAACTGCTAAAAATCAAGGATTATATCATCTCTTAGGGTTTTTTCAAAAATTTTATAAGCCATAAACAAACAGTTGAGAATAGAGCAAGCCATTGTTAGAAATGCTGAAAAGTTGGGTTTCCACAGTGTAGTAAGCTTTGAGGTAGTGTGGAATAGTGGGTACTATTGACCAAGAGGTTTTCAGAATGTGAGAAGTTAAAGGAGGTTAAGATTCACAGAACAATTAAGTGATCAATAGAAGCCTTGAGCAAACAAGGAATTGGGAGGGGACTAGTAAGGCACAAGTGGATTCAGTCAATCAGAAAGTCTTGTGGTTTTGAGAAAACTACAAACTTAAAGTAATAACTTACCCAGCCCAAATTAGTTGGGGTCAATGACAGTATTTGACCAAACCACTACTGTGCTTGCTTAATAAACTAATTGAATATTAAACAACACACCCCAGAGGAGAAGTTTTCCACCATTTTTGAGCATGAGATGTATAAAGGGGGGGACATGTTTTATACATATTAAGGGGAAACATGTAATGGGTGTAACAGAAAGAAGGTAACCCAGATTCTCTGAAGGAAGGAGCTGTATCACACAAGCAAATATAAAGGTTCCTCTCATTTCTTTACCCAGTGATCCCTCTTCCAGAGAGGAATGGGGCCTGCTTCTGTCTGGAAATGTTAAAATGATTCCTTAAGATTCTTTTTTAATAAATTTTCCTTGCTATCTGACTTTCAGTGTCAAAAGTGTTATTTCTAACATGATCAACATCAATAATAAAACAGTTATGATATTATTTGGAATTAGTGATGTTGCTGTGTTACATAGTTAAAGAAAGAATTTATTTTAAGAAAAGGAGTTTGGAAAAAAGGAGAGAAAAGACTTCCTATACTTCCCTCCTAAAAATTATAGAATTAACTTTTTGCAACATATCTCTTTCTCTAGTCAATGTTTGTTCCCCCTGGCTTATGACTATCAGCATTCTCTATTTCTATTATTTTAAAAGACATTTTCCAAAATTGAAATAACTTCTCCTCTATTAGTTTCTTGATTTTCTGTGTTTCAAGAAGTCCTTGAAAGAGGCCTTTTTATCATATTGGAGAAGGAACGTATTTGTCACAATCCCAGGCTGCTCTAGGAGTTCAAATGATTGAAGGTATTCTGAATCCCTGTACTTTTGACAGGTCTTCATAGTATAAAATCCCAAATGTGCTATTTGTTTTGTAATCTAATTAGCTATAGCCACAGTGTGGCATTGTGGAAAGAACACTGAATTTCATTTGGAAGAACTGAATTTGAGCAATCTCTAACATCAAATAGTGACTGTCAACAAGTTCCTTCATTTCTATTTAGGCCATTTGCTAACAAGTGCTTGAAAAATGCTCTGACTTAAATATAATGATTCTAAGAGAAAACAAGAATTGTGATTCACTACAACTTATTACCAAAGGAAACAATAGAATCTCACAGATTTTTTTCATTATGATTTGCCACACTGCTTTCATGTTACATGCATTGTCAGTCAGCTAAAAAAATGTTGGATTGCTCTCCATCTTCTTATGAGCTACACATATTGTTATATTCTGCTGTTTCAATGCTTCTATTAAAAACATTATTTGTGGTGTTACCATGTTTTTTATTTCTTTTCTCAACATATCTTCCAATCTGAAAGTGCTATATGAGATTCTTCTCCATTGATTCTTTCTTGCATAAAATTCATTACTATATTTCGTGCCATAACTTAAAATGAGATTTTCAGATAATTTTTAAAGACCTACCTTTCAACAAAGAAAAATGAACAAGAATGCCTTTCATAAAGTTACCCAAACCCAAGTGAATTTTCCCACTATATAATTATAAAAATATATTTATTTATTTGTGATTCTTAGATATTTTTATCATGTCCCAATTACATTTCCTTTTCTTTCCTGTCTCCAACCCAAAGTACCTTCCCTGTTAACAGTCAAGGTAATAAGTCTCATAACATAGGTCTCATTCTTCACCAAGGGTCACCATTTATGTAAACTTGAACAAGTCACTTAAATTCTTTGTTCTTCAACTACCTAAAAGTCAGAGATGCGGTTTCTTATCTGTTTAGGTGAAGGGAATTCCCCAAACTGATTAAATGAATCATAAATGCTTCAACTAGTTGCAATCCTTAAGTATTTCATATCTAGAGATCAGTTAATGCATACTTGTTTAGCAGCTGTTGTCCATGGCCATCTAAGCTGTCTGTTGAATAAACAGCCATCTATATTTAACTTTGGAAAAATATTTGCCAGTCTATTGGAAACATGCTTCATGGGGGGCTGATTCTGTACTTCTTCAGCAAAATTCCCATTGACGTCAGAAGGGCTTTTTCTTGAGGCACAATTGTAGAATCAAAGATTAGCTGGTAATATTTAAAAGAGGTGTTATTTTGTTCTGGATCTGTTATTTGGTTCATGAATTTTGATTTTTTCTTTATTTTTATTTTGTCTCTTTGACTGAATTACTTTTACATTGGGTTCTGTCTTTAAGGTATTACTCTAATAATTCAATACAATGCATGTTATTAAGAACCTCTATGTGAAATGGCCTTTTGCAAGAAATGATACTCAACACAGGAACTCAGGAAGGTGTATCTTTCTGAATGCAGGCCTGGCACTCTATGTATTGTGCCATATAGCTGTCTGATTTCTGCTTTTCCCTGACCTATTGACCTATTCTATTTTTATTACATGGTAATATCACAACTAATGTTTTTGACCAATATCACGTGGTTTTAATGATTGATATTTTATAATATGATTTGAGATCTGGATGTGCTATTTTTTTTTTACATTTCTATCTTTGATTCATTGTTTCCCTTTGTCATTCTAGATCCCTTGTTCTTGCCAATGGATTTTGTTATTGTTTTATATTAAACTCTGTAAAAATATCCCTTTTGAGAATTTTATGTGTATAGCCCCAAAACTATAAATTAACTTTACAAGTTATTTACATTTACAAGATATATGCATGGGTAATTTTTCAGCACTGACAATTGCAAAACCTTTTGTTCCATTTTTTCCCTTCCTTCCCTCCATCCCCTCTCTCAGATGGCAGGTAGACTAATACATATTATATATGTTAAAGTATAAATTAAATACAATATATGTATACATGTCCATACAGTTATTTTGCTGTACAAAAAGAATCAGACTTTGAAATAATGTACAATTAACCTGTGAAGGAAATAAAAAAATGCAGGTGGACAAAAATAGAGGGATTGGGAATTCTATGTAGTGGTTCACAGTCATCTCCCAGAGTTCTTTAGCGTACCTTCCTCCATGCTGAATTGAAACAGACATTTCTGGTGATCTTCAAAATTATCTTCTGTTGGTAATTTGTTGTACTCCCAATATTTGTGGGTTCTGCCAGCCCAAAACTAATTCAGAGTCTGGATTTGGTAATCAATGTAAGGGTCATGGGACAAGGTCAGGAAGAAACATATGTCCTTTCCACCATTTTGGCTCCACCCCCAGTTATTGAGGTTTAAAATATTGTGAAGAAGAAACTATTGTCTTTCTACCAAGGTTACTTTTACCTTCTGAATCCAATTCTTACTGTGTAACAAGAAACTCAGTTTTACACACTTATATTGTATCTAGAGATGTATATATAGGGATTTTTGGGATGTAACATGTATGCAGTAGAGGGAGGGAGGGGAAAATCCAGAAAAGAAGTGAGTACAAGGGATAATGCTGTAAAAAAATTACCCATGCATATGTAATGTCAAAAAAATTATAGTTATAAAATTAACAAAAAAAAAAAAAAAAGAAAATAGATCTTAGATTGCCTAAGAAGTATTGAACTTCCTGAAAACTATGATGAAAAAAAAAAAGCCTTGACACTGTTTTTCAGGAAATCATCGAAGAGAACTGCCCAGATGTCATAGAATCAAAAGGTAAAATAGTCATTGAAAGAATTCACCAAACATCTCCTGAAAGAGAGCCCAAAATTAAAACTCCAAGGAATATGTTATCTAAATTTCAGAACTATGAGACCAAGGCAAAAATATTACAAGTAGTTAGAAAAAAACCAATTCAACTACCAAGGAGTCACAATAAGGATTACCCAGGACTTTAGCAGCTTCCACCTTAAAGGATGGAAGGGCCTGGAATCTGATACTCCGAAAGGCAAAGGAATTTGGAATGCAGCCAAGAATAGAGTACCCCCGCTAAACTGAGCATTTTCTTCAAGGGAATAAGATGGGCATTCAATGAAAATAATGAATTCCATTTATTTCTGATGAAAAGACCAGAGCTAAACAAAAAAAAATTGACCTTAAAATGTAGAACTCAAGAGAAGCACAAAAAGGTAAAAAGAAAAAAAACAAACAAAAAAAAAACTCTTGAGAACTGTATTTCTGTTATGGGTATACATAGAGAGTGCATGTATAATTTGATTTTATTCTTATAATATAAAAAAGAAATCAGAGGTAGAAAGGGGATTGTACTGGAAAAAGGTAAAAGTGGAGGTAAAATGAGGGAAATTACATCTCACAAAGAGGTAAAGGAAACCTATTACATTTGAGGGAAAGAAGGGAAGGGGATGAAGATTGTGTGAATCTTACTCTGATTAGATTTAGCTCCAAGAGAAAATATTAGACATATTTGGTTTCACAGAGAAACTTTGCTCACTTTATAGAAAAGTGGAAAAGGGAAGGGGGTAGGTTAAATAGAACAGAAAACAAATGGTAGGGGAAAGGTAAAAGAAAGGAGGAGGGATTCTAAAGAGGGAGGGCTGCTTGAGGCAAGTGGTGCTCATAAGTAAGACACTGGGGAGGAGGGAAAGGGGAAAAGGAAAGAGAAAATTATAATATGTGGTAAATAAGCAGTTCATGGAACCTATACAAAAATTGAGAACATGTCAAGACATAAAGACCTCAAAATCAAATGCAGAAAGGCAGAAATAGTAAATGCATTTTTTTCAGATCATGATGCAGGAAAAATTACATTCAATAGAAGACTAGGGGGAAAATAGACCAAAAAGTAATTGGAAACTAAATAATCTCATCCTAAAGAAAGAATGGGTGACAACTTCTAGCCAAGATGGAAGCGTGGAGGCAGACAGCTGCTTGAGCTCCGTGTTTTCTCTCAGGACTTATTTCATGACAAGCCTCGGAATTAATGCTTGACTGGAAAAAAAACCCCACAAATAATCACCAACAGAAGACATCCCTGAAATTCGCCAGAGAAGGTCTGCATTTGCTCAGGGGAGGGTCGAACAGACTGGGCACAGACTGAGGGCAGGCAGCCAGAACGAGACAGGCAGCTCACACAACCCAGACCAGAGGGGGGAGGGGTACAATCTCTTCCGTTTCTGCAAAAATACTTTTATCCCAGTGTGGATACTCAGTCTTGGCAGCAAGCCAGGAGCAGCAGAGAGGGTGTAAACACCAGAGGTGAAGAATAAAACCTCGAAAAGCCAGTGTCTCTCAGAACCAGGCCACCCCCCACCCCCACCCGGAGTGACTCAGCGCGTTCTCAGAGCCTCAAAGCGCAGACACAGCACAGACATCTCTGTCCTGTTACTAGCTTGCTGCTGCCTTTCCCCCCAGTCTGTAGAGGAAGCCCATTAACACCGTCCAGCCCCATCCCCCCCAAAACAGACCAATTGTTTCTCTTGTCAATTTGTTTTCTTTGAGTCCTGCTCTGACAAAATGAACAAAAAATTCAACAGGGCTCTAACCATCAACAGCTCCTGTATGGAGAGAGAGCAGACTTCAAACACTGAGCAGACTAAAAGCAGACTGTCCCCAGAGGAATCCACTAAGGGGGATATGAGCTGCTCCTCAATACATAAGACTCTCATAGAGGAAATCAAAAACGCTCTCACAAGAGAGCTAGAAGAGAAATGGGAAAAGGAAAGGGAAGTTTGGCAAGAGAGCCTGGAGAAGTCATTCCACGCACTTAAAGACAGAGTGGATAAAGAAAACAAATCATAGAGAAACAAAATTAGTGAGCTGGAAAAAGAAAACAGCTCTCTAAAAAATAAAATGGATGAAAAGGAAAAAAATTCCATAGAAGAAAAAAACTCACTTAAAAACACAATTGGGGGCGGAGCCAAGATGGCGGAGAAGAAACACACGACTCAGTGAACGTCCTCACTCCCTCACAACCAATTAGATAAATTAAGTCTCAAAATTAGCTCAGGACTGATAGATACCACAAGGACTGGAAGCACGACTTACCAGCTGAAGAGAATCTGGAGTTTCAACAGGAAAGGTCAGTTCTCAGGGGAGGAATAAGAAAGACCAGCACAGACGGTGGGGTAGGGGCACACTGCGCCCATTGCGCTGGGAAGGGCTCTGGGATCAGAGAAGCCACTGAGGTAAAGGAATCTGGCACAGGCTGTTAGCTCTTCTCTGCTAATTATTTAGCAGTTCAGAAGAGAAAGCCAAAATATTTTAAAACTCAGATTAGATTTTCCCCGGACCCTGGGGGTGACTCAGTAGACTCGGCACCAGGGGGTGTGGCCTCAGCTACCACCTGAGAATAGTTAAGAGATTGACAAGTGGGTGGATACGGCCCAAGGCAACACACACTGCCTAGTTTAGCTGGAGGGAGTGGAACTCAGCTCCAGGAAGTCCCAGAGAAGCGGAACCTTTGAACTAGGGACCGCAGTTTCTGGCAGACACTTCCAGTTTGAGCGCAGGGGCTTCTCACGTCACCTGCTGCAGACATCCACTCCCCACCCGGACACATAGGCTGGGCTTCGTGCTGTCTTCACTATTCTACGCCCTCGAAGCACAGCAGTGCTAATCACCTCTGAGGCACTTCCAGGGAGGGGGTGGGGAACTCTCTCCCAGAGCTCTCTCTTAGCTCAGGCTCAGGAGCCGCTGCATCCATCCGGTCTGGGAGGAAGCTGGTAAAGAAGTAAATAATTTCCTACCCCAGAGACAGACCCCAAAAGATTTTTTTAAGTATGAGCAAAAAAGCTAGAAAAACCATAGATTCCTTCTATACAGAGAAAGAGCGGGTATGCAACCCCGAGGAAGTTGACAGCAGAGAATCAACAGACAACAACCTAAAGGGGAACGATTCCTGCCCCCCATCACATAACTCTCTCCTAGAAGAAGCTCTTAAAAAATTGAGGGAGATCGAAGAAAAATGGGGAAAAGAAAGGGAAGTTATGATAGAGAATAACAACGTCCTGAAATTGGAGTTGGAAAAAATAAAGAATTCACAGGACATGCAGGGAAACAAAATTAGTGAATTAGAAAAGCTTAAAAAAACACAGGAAAGTAGGATTTCTGAATTGGAAAAGATAAAAAAGTCTCAAGAAAATAGAATTTCTGAATTGGAAAAAGAAAATAATTCTCAAAAAAAAAAAATTAGGGAAATGGAAAAAAACTCAATAGAGCAAATTAATTCATTTAAAAACGAAATTGGGCATTTACAAAAAGAACTAAAAACTGTGAAAGAAGAAAATAACTCCTTAAAAGTCAGGATGGAACAAATAGAAATGAATGATTCACAGAGAACCCAAGAATCAGTCAAACAAAACAAAAAAAATGAGAAGCTGGAGAACAACGTCAAATACTTACTGGGAAAATCTATAGACCTGGAAAATAGATCTAGGAGAGATAATCTGCGGATTATTGGACTTCCAGAAAACTATGACCAAAAAAAGAGCCTAGATTCTATTTTACAGGAAATTATCAAAGAGAACTGTCCAGAGATAATAGAAACAGAAGGGAAAGTAGATGTGGAAAGAATTCATCGAACTCCTTCTGAAATAGACCCTAAAAAAAGAACACCACGGAATATTGTGGCTAAGCTGCAGAATTACCACACAAAGGAGAAAATCCTGCAAGCAGCTAGAAAAAAACAATTTAAATACCAAGGTGCCACAATAAGGGTCACCCCAAGATCTCTGGCTGCCTCCACATTAAAAGATAGAAGGGCCTGGAACCTGATATTCCGAAAGGCAAAAGATCAAGGACTGCAACCAAGAATGAACTACCCAGCTAAGTGTAGCATCTTTTTCCATGGAAGAAGATGGTCATTCAATGAAACAGAGGAATTCTATATGTTTCTAAGAAAAAAACCAGACTTAAACAAAAAATTTGATCTACATCCACAAGACTGAAGAGAAACAGAAAAAGGTACACAGAACCCTTGAGAACTGTAACTCTGTTGTGGGTATATAAAAAATACTCAAGGATAATTTGATTTTACTGATATAAAAGAAAAAAAGGGGGGTGTGGTAAAGGGAAGGAGGTCGGTACAGAAAAAGGGGAAGGAGTGATAAAAAGAGGGAAACTACATCCTAGGAAGAGACATAGAAAATACACCATATCTGAGGGAACTTAGTGAGGGGGAGAATCATTGTGTGAATCTTACTCTCATCAGAAGAGGCTCAAAGAGTAAATAATTAACATATTTGTTTTTCAGAGAATTTTCTCTCACCTCATTAAAAGGGGGGAGAGGAAAAGGGGAAAGGAAAAGGAGAATAAGTGAAGGGACTTGGAGGGAGGGGGGAGGGATCCTAAAAAAAAAAAAAAAAAAAAAAAAAAAAAAGAGGGAGGGTTGCGCGTCACAAGGGGGGTCTGTAAATTAAATATCGGGGAGGGGGATCAGGGGGGTCAAGGGAAAAAAGTATAATCTGGGGATAATACGATGGCAGGAAACACAGAATTAGTAATTTTAACTGTAAATGTAAATGGGATGAACGATCCCATCAAACGGAGACGGATAGCAGATTGGATCAAAAAGCAGAACCCTACAATATGTTGTCTACAGGAAACACACTTAAAGCAGGGAGATACATACAGAGTAAAGGTAAAAGGTTGGAACAGAGCCTATTATGCTTCAGGTAAAGCCAAAAAAGCAGGGGTAGCTATCCTTATCTCAGATCAAGCAAAAGCAGAAGTAGATCTCGTTAAAAAAGATAAGGAAGGAAACTATATCCTGCTGAAAGGTAGCATAAATAATGAAGCCATATCAATACTAAACATATATGCACCAAGTGGTATAGCATCTAACTTTCTAAAGGAAAAGTTAAGAGAACTGCAAGAAGAAATAGACAGTAAAACTATAATAGTGGGAGATCTCAACCTTGCACTCTCAGATTTAGACAAATCAAACCACAAAACAAACAAGAAAGAAATTAAAAAAGTAAATAGAACATTAGAAAAACTAGATATGATAGACCTTTGGAGAAAACTGAATGGCAATAGGAAGGAATATACTTTCTTCTCAGCAGTTCATGGATCCTATACAAAAATTGACCATATATTAGGACATAAAGATCTCAAAATTAAATGTAGGAAGGCAGAAATAATAAATGCCTTCTTCTCAGATCACAATGCAATAAAAGCTACATTCAGTAAAAAGTTAGGGGTAAATAGACCAAAAAGTAATTGGAAACTGAATAAACTCATCTTAAAGAATGACTGGGTGAAAGAGCAAATTATAGAAACAATTAACAATTTCACCCAAGATAATGATAATGATGAGACATCATATCAAAATCTTTGGGATGCAGCTAAAGCAGTAATAAGGGGAAATTTTATATCTTTAGAGGCTTATTTGAAGAAAATTGAGAAAGAGAAGATTAACGAATTGGGCTTACAACTTAAAAGGCTAGAAAAAGACCAAATTAAAAACCCCCAACCAAAAATTAAACTTGAAATACAAAAATTAAAAGGAGAAATCAATAATATTGAAAGTAAAAAAAACTATTGAATTAATAAATAAAACCAAGAGTTGGTTTTATGAAAAAGCCAATAAAATAGATAAACCTTTGGTAAATTTGATCAAAAAAAAGAAAGAGGAAAATCAAATTGATAGTCTTACAAATGAAAAGGGGGATCTTTCCACCAATGAAGAGGAAATTAGAGAAATAATAAGGAGTTACTTTGCCCAACTTTATGCCAATAAATTTGATAACTTAAGTGAAATGGATGACTTTCTCCAAAAATATAGGCTCCCTAGATTAACAGAGGAGGAGATAAATTGCTTAAATAGTCCCATTTCAGAAAAAGAAATAGAACAAGCTATTAATCAACTCCCCAGGAAAAAATCCCCAGGGCCAGATGGATTCACATGTGAATTCTACCAAACATTTAAAGAACAATTAGCCCCAATGTTATATAAATTATTTGAAAAAATAGGGGATGAAGGAGTCCTACCAAACTCCTTTTATGACACAGACATGGTACTGATACCTAAACCTGGTAGATCGAAAACTGAGAAAGAAAATTATAGACCAATCTCCTTAATGAATATTGATGCTAAAATCTTAAATAAGATATTAGCAAAAAGACTTCAGAAAATCATCTCCAAGATAATACACTATGATCAAGTAGGATTTATTCCAGGAATGCAGGGCTGGTTTAATATTAGGAAAACTATTAATATAATTGACCATATTAATAATCAAATTAATAAGAACCATATGATCATCTCAATAGATGCAGAAAAAGCATTTGACAAAATCCAACATCCATTTCTACTAAAAACTCTTGAGAGTATAGGAATAAATGGATTATTCCTTAGAATAATCAGGAGTATATATTTAAGACCGTCAGTAAGCATAATATGCAATAGAAATAAACTACAACCTTTCCCAGTAAGATCAGGAGTGAAACAAGGTTGCCCACTATCACCATTACTATTCAATATAGTACTAGAAACGCTAGCCTCGGCAATAAGAGCCGAGAAAGAGATTCAAGGAATTAGAGTAGGAAATGAGGAAATTAAACTATCACTTTTTGCAGATGACATGATGGTATACTTAGAGAACCCCAAAGACTCTGCCAAAAAGCTACTAGAAATAATTCAAAATTTCAGCAAAGTGGCAGGATACAAAATAAATCCACATAAATCCTCGGCATTTTTATATATCACTAACAAAATGCAACAGCAAGAGATACAAAGAGAAATTCCATTCCAAACAAATGTTGAGAGTATAAAATATTTGGGAATCCATCTACCAAAGAAAAGTCAGGAATTATATGAGAAAAATTACAAAACACTTGCCACAAAAATAAAATCAGATTTAAATAATTGGAAAGACATTCAGTGCTCTTGGATAGGCCGAGCGAATATAATAAAGATGAAAATACTCCCCAAACTAATCTATTTATTTAGTGCTATACCAATCAGACTCCCAAGAAACTATTTTAATGACCTAGAAAAAATAACAACAAAATTCATATGGAAGAATAAAAGGTCAAGAATTGCAAGGGAACTAATGAAAAAAAACTCAGAAGAAGGTGGTCTAAGTGTACCTGATCTAAAGCTATATTATATAGCAGCAGTCACCAAAACCATTTGGTATTGGCTACAAAATAGACCGGTAGATCAGTGGAACAGATTAGATACAAAGGACAAAAAAGGGTACATCTATAGCAATCTAATCTTTGACAAACCCAAAGATTCCAACATTAGGGATAAAAATTCATTATTCGGAAAAAACTGTTGGGAAAACTGGAAATTAGTATGGCAGAAATTAGATATGGATCCACACTTAACACCATATACCAAGATAAGATCAAAATGGGTCCATGATTTAGGCATAAAGAGGGAGATAATAAATAGATTAGAGGAACAGAGGATAATCTACCTCTCAGACTTGTGGAGGAGGAAGGAATTTATGACCAGAGGAGAACTAGAGATCATTATTGATCACAAAATAGAAGATTTTGATTACATCAAACTAAAAAGTTTCTGTACAAATAATACTAATGCAAACAAGATTAGAAGGGAAGTAACAAATTGGGAAAATATTTTTAAAAACAAAGGTTCTGACAAAGGTCTCATTTCCAAAATATATAGAGAACTGACCATAATTTATAAGAAACCGAACCATTCTCCAATTGATAAATGGTCAAAGGATATGAACAGACAATTCTCAGAGGAAGAAATTGAAACTATATCCACTCACATGAAAGAGTGTTCCAAATCACTACTGATCAGAGAAATGCAAATTAAGACCACTCTGAGATACCACTACACACCTGTCAGATTGGCTAAGATGACAGGAACAAATAATGACAAATGTTGGAGGGGATGTGGGGAAATTGGGACACTAATACATTGCTGGTGGAGTTGTGAAAGAATCCAGCCATTCTGGAGAGCAATTTGGAATTATGCCCAAAAAGTTATCAAACTGTGCATACCCTTTGACCCAGCAGCGCTACTACTGGGATTATATCCCAAAGAAATACTAAAGAGCGGAAAGAGACATATATGTGCCAAAATGTTTGTGGCAGCTCTTTTTGTTGTAGCTAGAAACTGGAAGATGAATGGATGTCCATCAGTTGGAGAATGGTTGGGTAAATTGTGGTATATGAAGGTTATGGAATATTATTGCTCGGTAAGAAATGACCAGCAGGAGGAATATAGAGAGGCCTGGAGAGACTTAAATCAACTGATGCTGAGTGAAATGAGCAGAACCAGAAGATCACTGTACACTTCAACAACAATACTGTATGGGGATGTATTCTGATGGAAGTGGAAATCTTCAACATAAAGAAGATCCAACTTACTTCCAGTTGATCAATGATGGACAGAGGTAGCTACACCCAGAGAAGAAACACTGGGAAGTGAATGTAAATTGTTAGCACTAATATCTGTCTGCCCAGGTTACATGTACCTTCGGATTCTAATGTTTATTGTGCAACAAGAAAATGATATTCGCACACATGTATTGTACCTAGACTATATTGTAACACATGTAAAATGTATGGTATTGCCTGTCATCGGGGGGAGGGAATAGAGGGAGGGGGGTAATTTGGAAAAATGAATACAAGGGATAATATTATAAAATATATATATATATATATATATATATATATATATATAATAAAAACAAAACAAAAAAAACACAATTGGACAATTACAAAAAGATATTTAAAAAGTGAGTGAAGAAAATACATCATTGAAAATTAGACTTGAACAAGTAGAAATGAATGACTCAAGGAGAAACCAAGTAGCAGTCAAGCAAAACCAGAAAAATGAAACAATTGAAAAGAATGTCAAGTAACTTATTAGAAAGACAACAGACCTGGAAAACAGATCCAGGAGAGACAATTTGAAAATGATCAGACTCCCTGAAAAATGTGAGGAAAAAAAAAGAGCCTGGACACTATTTTCCAGGAAATTATCAAAGAGAACTGCCCAAATGTTTTAGAAACATAGGGCAAAATAGACATTGAAAAAATTCATTGAACACCTACTGAAAGGGACCCTAAAATCAAAACGCCAAGAAATGTAGTGGCCAAGTTCAAGAATCATCAGACAAAGGAAAAAATACTGGAAGCTGCTAGAAAAAAAGCAATTCAGATATGGAGGAGCCACAATAAGGATAACCCAGGATCTAACAGTGTCCACATTAAAAGAATGAAGAGCCTGGAACATGATATTCTGAAAGGCTAAGGAACTTGTATGCAGCCAAGAATAACTTACCCAGCAAAAATGAGCATCATTTTCCAGGGAAGAAGATGGACATTTAACAAAATAAATGAATTCCATCTATTCTTGATGAAAAAAACCAGACCTACATAAAATGTTTGATCTTCAAATACAGAACTCAAGAGATGTTCTAAAAAGGTAAAAAGAAATCTTGAGAACTATATTTCTGCCATAAAGATATGCAAAGAACACATATATAATTTGTCCTAGAAACTAGAGGTGGAAAGGAAATTATATCATAAAAAAGGGTAAAGTGGTGGTACTACATCTCATGAAGAGGCAAAGGTAAACTATTATATCTGAGAGAAAGAAAGGAGGGAGATGAACATAGTGTGTATCAATAGACATATTCGATTTATGGTGAAACTTCTTCCACTTCATTGAAAAGTGAGAGGGAAGGAGTAAGCTAAGGGGAAGAGAATACAGAAATTGTGAGGAAAAGGGGTAAAATAAGGGGAGGAACTTTAAGGTGGGGGAGGGATACTAAAAAGGGAGGGCTGTGAAAAGCAAGTGGTATTCACAAGTTTAATACTGGGGAGGGGAGTAAAAGGGAAGGGAAGGAGAAAAGCATAAGCAGGGGTTAACAAGAAGGCAAGCAATATAGAATTAGTCATTCTAACAATAAATGAGAATGGGATAAACTCCCTCATAAAGAGGAAGGAGTTAGCAGACTGGATTAAAAGTCAGAATCCTACTATATGTTGTTAGAGGAAACACACCTGAAACAGGGTGATACATTCAAACTAAAAGTAAAAGGGTGGAGCAGAATCTACTATGCTTCAGGTGAAGCCAAAAAAGCAGGGATAGCCATCCTCATCTCAGATCAAGCAAAAACAAAAATTGACCTAATTAAAAGAGATAAGGAAGGGCATTATATCCTGCTAAAGGGTAGCATCAATAATGAAGCAGTGTCAATATTAAATATATATGCACCAAGTGGTGCAGCATCTAAATTCTTAAAAGAGAAATTAAGAGAGCTGCAAGAAGAAATAGACAGCAAACTGTAATAGTGGGAGATCTCAACCTTGCACTCTCAGAATTAGATAAATCAAACCACAAAATAAATAAGAAAGAAGTCTAAGAGGTAAATAGAATACTAGAAAAGTTTGATATGATAGATCTTTGGCAAAAGCTAAATGGAGACAGAAAGGAGTAACTTTCTTTTCAGCAGTTCATGGAATCTATACAAAAATTGATCATATACTAGGACATAAAAACCTCAAAATCAAACATAGTAAGGCAGAAATAGTAAATGAATCCTTTTCAGACCACAATGCAATTAAAATTACATTTAATAAAAAGCCAGGGGAAAATAGACCAAAAAATAATTGGAAACTAAATAATCTTATACTAAAGAATGATTGGGTAAAACAGCAAATCGTAGACATAATTAATAACTTCACCCAAGAAATGTAACAATAATGTAACATCATACCAAAATGTGTGGGATACAGCCAAAGCAGTAATAAGAGGAAGTTTTATATCTCTAGAGGCCTACTTGCATAAAATAGAGAAAGAGAGGGCCAACGAATTGGGCTTACAACTAAAAATGCTAGAAAAGGAAGAAATTAAAAACCCCCAGACAAACATGAAACTTGAAATTCTAAAAATAAAAGGTGAGATTAATAAAATTGAAAGTAAAAAAAAAAAAACTATTGAATTAATTAATAAAACTAAGAGTTGGTTCTATGAAAAAACCAACAAAATAGACAAACCCTTAGTAAACCTGATTAAAAAAAGGAAAGAGAAAAAGCAAATTCTTAGTCTTGAAAAGGAAAAGGGAGAATTCACCACTAATGAAGAGGAAATTAGAACAATAGTTAGGAGTTACTTTGCTCAACTTTATGCCGATAAATTCGATAACTTAAATGAAATGGAAAAATAACTTCAAAAATATAGCTTGCCCAGATTAACAGAGGAAGAAGTAAGTAGTCTAAATAGTCCCATCTCAGAAAAAGAAATAGAACAAGGTATTAACCAACTCCCTAAGAAAAAATACCCAGGACCAGATGGATTTACATGTGAATTCTACCAAACATTTAAAGAACAACTAACTCCAATGCTATGTAAACTATTTGAAAAAATAGGGATTGAAGGAGACTTACCAAATTCCTTTTATGACACAGATATGGTACTGATACCTAAACCAGGTAGAGTGAAAACTGAGAGAGAAAACTATAGACCAATTTCCTTAATGAATATTGATGCTAAAATCTTAAATAAGATATTAGCAAAAAGACTTCAGAAAATCATCCCCAAGATAATACATTATGATCAAGTAGGATTTATACCAGGAATGCAGGGCTAGTTTAATATTAGGAAAAATATTAATATAATTGACCATATTAATAATCAAATTAATAAAAACCATATGATCACCTCAATAGATGCAGAAAATCATTTGATAAAATCCAAATTCATTCCTATTAAAAACACTAGAGAGTATAGGAATAAATGTACTTTTTCTTAAAATAGTCAGTAGCATCTATTTAACAACATCAACAAACATCATATATAATGGGGATAAATTGCAACCATTCCCAACAAGATCAGGATTTGCCCACTATCACCATTACTCTTCAATATTGTATTAGAAATTCTAGCTTTGTCAATAAGAGAAGAGAAAGAGATTAAAAGAATTAGAGGAGGTACTGAAGAAACCAAATTATCACTCTTTGCAGATGATATGATGGTATACTTAGAGAACCCTAGAGAATCAACTAAAAATCTACTACAAATAATTTACAACTTTAGCAAAGTTGTGGGATACAAAATAAATCCACATAAATCATCAGCATTTTTATACATCATTAATAAAATACAACAACAACAGATACAAAGAGAAATTTCATTAAAATAACTTTTGATAGTATAATATATCTGCTGAGGAAACTATCTGCTGAGGAAAAGGAACTATATGAGCAAAACTACAAAATACTTTCCACATAAATAAAGTCAGATCTAAATAATGGGAAAAATGTCAAGTGCTCTAGGATAGGTCGAATGAATATAAACATGACAGTACTACCTAAACTACCTATTTATTTAGTGCTATGTCAATCAAACTCCCAAGAAACTATTTTACTGACCTAGAAAAATTAGTAACAAAATTCATCTGGAAGAACAAAAGATCAAGAATTCCAAGGGAATTAATTGGAAAAAAAAAAAAGTAAATGAAGGTCGCCTAGCTGTACCAGATCTAAAATTATATTATAAAGCAGTGGTCATCAAAACCATTTGGTACTGGCTAAGAAATAGAGTAATTGATTAGTGCAATAGGTTAGGTTCATAGTACAAAATAGTCAATAACTATAGTAATCTAGTGTTTAACAAATCCAAAGATCCCTTTTGGGATAAGAATTCACTATTTGACAAAGATTGCTTGGAAAAATTGGAAATGAGCATGGCAGAAACTAGGTATTGACCTACACCTAACACCATCTACCAAGATAAGGTCAAAATGGATTAATGCTCTAGACATAAAGAATGATATTATAAACAAATTGGAAGAACATAGAATAGTTATCTCTCAGATCTGTGGAGGAGAAAGGAAGTTGGGACCAAAGAAGAAGTAGAGATTGTTACTGATCACAAAATAGATAATTTTGATTATATTAAGTTAAAAAGGTTTTGTACAAATAAAACTAATGTAGACAAGATTAGAAAGGAAGCAATAAACTGGGAAAACATTTTTACATTCAAAGGTTCTGATAAAGCCTTATTTCTAAAATATATACAGAATTGACTCAAATTTATAAGTATACAAGCCATTCTCCAATTGATAAATATTCAAATGATACGAACAGACAATTTTCATATTTCTAGTCATATGATAAGGTGCTCCGAATCACAATTGATCAGAGAAATATGAATTAAGACAACTCTGATATACCATTATACACCTCTCAGATTAACTAAGATAACAGGAAAAGATAATGATGAATGTTGGAAGGAAAAGTGGGAAAACTGGGACACTGATATATTGTTGGTGGAACTGTGAACAGATCCAACCATTCTGGAGAGCATTTTAGAACTATGCTCAAAAAGTTATCAAACTGTGCATATTCTTTGACCTAGCAGTGTTTCTCCTGGGTTTATATCCCAAGGAAGTCTTAAAGGAGGGAGAGGGACTCACATGTGCAAAAATGTTTGTGGCAGCCCTCTTTGTAGTGGCCAGAAACTGGAAACAGAGTGGATGTCCATCTATTGGAGAATGGCTGAATAAATTGTGGTATATGAATGTTATGGAATATTATTGTTCTGTAAGAAACAACCAACAGGATGATTTCAGAGAGGTTTGGAGAGACTTATATGAACTGATGCCAAGTGAAATGAGCAGAACTGGGAGATTATTGTACACAGCAACAACAAGATTATATGATGATCAAAACTGATGGACCAGTTCCAAGTGTTCAGTGATACAGAGAGCCATCTATACTCAGAGAGAAGACAGTGGGAACTGAATGTGGTTCACAACATAGCATTTTCACTCTTTTCATTGTTGCTTAATTAAATTTTCTTCTTTTTTTTTTTTTACTAGTTTGATTTGATTTTTCTTGTGCAGCACAATAGTTGTATAAATGTGTATGCATATATTGGATCTATCATCTATATCTACTATGTTTAATATATATTACACTACTTGCCATTTATGTAAGGGCGTGGGAGAAAGGAGGGAAAATTGGAAATTTGCAAGGACTAATGTTAAAGCATTGTCCATGCATATGTTCTGAAAATTAAAAAGCTTTAATTAAAAAAAAAAAACCTGAATAACTTTCCTATGGCACCTTTCTGCTTATAGCATTTCCCAACTTTGAAAATTTAAGTCGCTCCCCATTGTCTTTCAAAAATTGTCATAGCTCATTAATGTGGAATTTAGTACCCTCAGAGATTATGCTTGTACCTACCTCTTGCATAATATTATGTCATTCTACATATCAGATATACTAGCTTATTTGGCTATCCTACATTATCGGTAATGGAATTATTTCTCTTTCACCTACTACCTATACTTCTAGTTGCTTAGTGTCATTCATTTTCTTTGAGATCAAATTCAGATGCCATTATCTCCAATAACCTCTAGTTCTTTCAACTGCTTACAAGAATGCTATAGAAATTACTGAAGGAAAAATATTGGATGAAAAGTAAAGAATACATAAAAACATTATGTCCCTTTTTTTGTTCAATTATTTTAAGCAGGTTTATCAAGTTTTTCCCACTATTTAGGATAATAAAGGTTAGATGGGCATGGTGATTATATGCATTCTTGAAGGAGAGTATACTTATTTTAGTCACTTGACTACCATTGAATAGTGTGCTACTTCTTAATTACAATTTTAGAAGCCATAATGCCTCTTAGGGATAAGGCCTAATTATTGAGTTTATACATAATTTCAACAAATTACATTAATTAGATAAGGGGATAAAGAAATAAAAATAAACAATCTGAATTATAACAAAACAAACTGCAAACAAGGAATATATAAATTGAATCAATCTAAAACAATATTCAAATTAAATTAGAATGCCTCTGAGTTAATTTAAAACATCTGGTACCTAAGATATGTTCTCATGATCCCCAGAAAACTAGTTTTAAAAGTGAAAATTTCAATTAGATTCATATTTAGCATTTGATGATCAACAATAAGGACAAGGATTTATTAAGTACCTACTATGAGCTAGAAACCATGTGTTTTGGAATATGAAGATAAAAGTAAACAATACTTGACCTCAGCTTATTTACTTTCTACCAGGAAAGAAGAGCAAGAACACAGTCAAATAAACATAAAATATGTATAAAATTAAGTTTGGAATGAGAAAGGAGTGGGTTGGAAAAGAAAAAGTTATTCTTTCAATCAATATGTACATATTCATGTTTTCTACATTTATTCAAACTAGTTTGTATATTCAGCTATATTCCATGACAGTAATAAAATGCACTTAATTTTATGACATGTAGACTTGTGCAGTTTAAAGTTAAAGAGAGTATAAGGACCATATAGTTTAACTTATTCATTTTTTACAAATGAAACATTAAAATCTAAAGAGGTTCAGTTACTTATCCAGGTTACTTCTCTATTTACTAGAAGAATAGAAACTAAAAGAAAGATTTCCTAACTCCTAAATCTTTATACTATTTGCATTATAACATATTTATTCACAATGAGATTACATCATTAATGTATATTGGATTTTGATGAAATAGATTTAGGGATCACCAAGTAGAAAGTTCTCCAGAATTCTATTCTTAGTAACTTTTTCTTGCCACAATCTAAGGACTCATGGGTTTCTCTTTTTTAAAGAATCATAACTGGCCTATTACATATTTCTTACTTTCATTCCTCTTTCAAGAAAACAAGCCCTTAAAGAACCTGTTAGGACATGAAAATGAATTTTCCATGTCATGTGAAAATATCTGTCTATAAACATTATATTCTTAGATTGATTTGTATTATCACAGATATTTCCTCCAATGATGAAGAATATAACCCATCTATATTGGGGTCCATATTGGGTGATTATTGTTCATATCTATTATAACTTCACTTCAGGGCATCTATTGTAATTAAAATAGCACACAGAAAACCCGTTGGTAATCCTTCACTCTTATCACATGACTAACCTAATTTTTCAGTTATATTTTTCTTTCACATATTTTACTTTGATTCTCCTTCATTGTTTATTATTTGTATTCCTTGACAGTTCACACTCATAATATTAATTCTTCAGAATCTGTAGTGTTCCGTGCATCTCAAGCAAACAACACTAGCAGTAGGATATTAGTATTAAAGAAATGGACATTGGTTCCAGTAAGAAGTTTGGGATCATAAAACTAAATTTTACTTTTTTTCAAAGATAATTCATTTGCTTCTCTTTCTCCTGAACCCAAATCATTGTTCATTTATAATTACTATCAATTTTATATTCACAAAAAAATGATTTCCAAACTCTATGGGTTGTACATCTAACTGCATATCATATTCTGAGCAATATACAGTCTTCATCCACTTGTTTGTTTGTTTTTTTTTTTTTTAAGTGGATGATTGGCTCAAGTTCTAAGTGTTTTTAGGAAATTCTGCTTTATTTTGGTGTTTGTTATAATAGTTATGATGCCCTTACAAATAAGAACTTCCTCGAGAACTTCACTATCTATAAGGAATCCAACTTCAACTTGAACTCTGTGTTGGATCTCCATGGCAATGGCAAATGCCTTTGGTGATCATACAACTCTATCTTTTCTGCCTTTTCTGATGTTAAATGATTGTTTAACAAGTTTATCTTTATTGCTATATCTTTCAAAGAATCATGTCTAATTTTGAAATATGGATAGGAGAAGCTTAGAGGAGAGCCTTTAAGATTGCATTTTACTCTATAGAAATAATTTTTTTAAATCATCAACCTAAACAGTGTAATTTTGTATTCTTTTCATCTTTGTCAAATGGATTAGGATAAAGATGAGAAGTACTAAGAAATATCATTTGTAAAACCCTACCCAATCTTTTGTGATGCCCTCATCAAGAATTTGCTTGATGTGCATGTAGATTATTTTCATAAAGAAATTATTAAAATGGAAAAGTAGGGATATAGGTTAGTATATGCTAAAATTTTCTTTCCCATTTTTGGTAACAATATAGTCTAAGATTTTCCTCTCACACACTTTTAGCATTTTCCTTTAAGACTCTTTGAGAACCAATTCTTTAATATAATCAATTTGTTCACCTCCAGCATGGATATTTTTTGCATAGGTTTGGTCTGATAAAGGTACCTTTCCTATATTTGTTTTCTTCAGTGCCATATCCTCATTTTCTATGAACACAAACAGCTCCAAAATTTTAAATTCCAAATGTGCAAGCTCAATGTTTCTTGCTAATGAAAAAAGTTATCAAAATACAACAAAGCCTTTCTAGCTTTCATTTGTTATCAAAATTTTTCATCAAGCATTTATTAAGACCTACTATGTGCCAGGTGTTGAAAAGTGAAAGGCAAAAATAAAATAATCTTTATCACCAAAAAGCTAATATTTTTCAGGGAACATATATATATATATATATATATATATACCCACCTCAGTAAACTAGAAAGATAGTACTATCATTATACCAATTTTCTAGATGAGGACACTAAATGGAAGAAATTAAGTGCCTTGCCCAGGGAAGTTGACAAATATCTAAAGTAGAATTCATATTAAGGTTTTCTTAACTCTATTTTCTGTGCTACACACATACACACACACACACACACTACATATATATATATATATATGTATGTATGCATATATGTATATATATACATATTTTTATATATAGTGAAAATATAGCTGGAAAATGAATACTAAGTAATTTTAGGAAATAAAAACATTAGAATCAGAGATATTAGGAAAAGCATCATGGAGAAGATGGTACTTAGGCTGAAGCTTGAAAAGAGTAATTCTAGGAAGTAATGATGAGGAAACAGTGGATAAACAGAAATGTGTTTCATGAAGAGAAAAGCAAGAAAACCAGTATGGCCGAATCATAAAGTGAGTGAAAGGGAGGCATATAAAATATAAAATAAAGTTGGAAAGGTAGTTTAAAACCAGGTGGCTTTAAATTCCAGCCAGAGGAGTCATGTTTTCTTATATCTAATAGGAAGCCATTATATTTGAGTAAGGTATAGACCTGATCATATCTGAGCTTTAAGAAAAGCATTTTGGCAGCTGTATGTAAAATAGATTAGAGACTAGGATGACTTAATTCTCCCTACCCCAAGTTCCTTCTTTCTCTGTTTACTACTATAGTAAGTGCAGTTTTCTTCCATTCTGAAAGTGATTACAATAGTACAAATGAGAAATAATAAAGACAAATTGGGATGGTTGTCATGGTAGAAGAAAAAATGGGCCAGATGGGGGAGATGTTGTGGAATTAGAAATGTTAAGATTCATAGACTGAATTGATATATGGAATGAGGAAGAATGAGGAATAAAAGATAATGATGAAGTTGTGAACCTGGGAGAATGGGAAGTGGTACCCTTGACAGAAATAAGAAGGTTAATTAAGAAGAGGTGAGTTTGGGGAAAAGATGAGTCCTGTTTTGGACACATTGAGTTTGAAATGTCTCTGGAGCATCCAGATTGATATATTCAATAGGAATCTAGTGATGCAAGAAGAGAGTTGGATTTGATAATGAAACCTATGGAATATAAAGTAAGAGGGAGAGAGAGAGAGAGAGAGAGAGAGAGAGAGAGAGAGAGAGAGAGAGAGAGAGAGAGACAGAGAGAGAGAGAGAGAGACAGAGAGAGAGAGAGAGACAGAGACAGAGAGAGACAGAGAGAGATGGAGACACACAGAGAGAGATGGAGACAGAGAGTCAGAGAAAAACTGAGAGATAGAGATTGACAAAAAGACATACATAGAAAATCAAAGACTGACAGAGAGAGTCAGAGTTTGAGAAAGTCAGAAGGAGAGACAGAGAGAGAGAGAAAGAGAAAGACAGAAAGAGAGACAGAGACAGAGACACAGAGATGGAGACAGAGACAGTGACAGAAAGAGACAAACACAGAGAGAGAGAGAGATGTTAGGAGAGGCAGGCAGGCTTAGGAGAGAAGACTACCCTTTTGTATAGTTACACAACATGATTTAGAATTTAGTGGTCCTCAAACTTTTTAAATAGGGGGCCAGTTCACTGTCCCTCAGACTGTTGGAATGCCTCATACTCTGTCTCCGCCACCTCAGCCCAGTGCTAGAAGTGTGCATTGTTAATGCGAGTTTAGGTCCAATGTCACTTCCTGTCTGATTTTGCCATAACTCGACAGGCCGCATAAACGTCCTCAGCTGGCCACATCTGGCCCAGGGGCTGTAGTTCGAGGACCCCTGATTTAGATGATAACCAGCAAAAGCATACTGAGAAATGATCAGAAAGGTAGCAAGAGGAGAACCAAGAGAAAAGTGTCTCAAAAACGTGAGAGAGAGAATCTACTGGAGAAAAGGGTGGTTAAAGTATCAGATGTTGCAGAGAAGACAAGAAGGATGAGGCTTGAGAAAAGACCATTAGATTTGGCAATTGAGAGATCATTGGTAACTTTGGAATGAGGCATTTCTGTTGAGTGATGAGGTTGAAATGCCCTTAGGATGACTTTGCTTAGTTGGGTCTCTTGCCAAGATTTCTTTAAAGTGGTTTTACCCTTCACTGCTTCTCTCTGTTTTATGAGGTGATTTGGGTCATAATCTTCCATGATCCTTCTCTCTATGATTTTACAAATGAGTTTATATTCTAAACCAGTGTTACTCTTGGCTGCCATGTCTCTACATTTGGTACATAAGGCAAGTGTTTGCTACTCTGAGTAAGGCAAATTTTGGGGGGGAAGGGGACTTTTTTAGTCTCTTCCTTATGACAATTGCTCTATATTGGTTAAATCTTTAACCAATACCTTTTCTCTGTTAATATGCTATTAATTAGCATCAATAAATTATTTAAATATATCAGCATAGAGTTCTTTTAACTGCATGCCATATCTTTTCTTCATCTTGTACCTCTGCAATTTGATATTTTCTCTAAGAGATCAGTATTCTAATTATACACAGTTGCTTCATTAAAGATTTCCATATCAACAATAAGTAATTTCCTATCAGTTAAAATTTTTCATTTTATTAAATATTATTTAATGCTTTTCATGTGAATTCTGTGAATTTTCTGTGAATTTTTCTTTCTTTGAAAAATTTATAATTTAGTGTAATCTACAAGTACTTGGCTTCTCTAATTCCCTATTCTTGATCTAATTTTTCTAATGTAATTTTATATCTGTACCTCTTTCTACCTGTGACTTGAAGATCCCAAGCATTAAAGTATATGTCGACTTATAAATTTATTTTTAAAATTTCTCCATGTCTTCTAAAGGGCTGAAACTCTGAATAGATGCACTTGAATCAGGCAACTGAGCACTTAAATCTAATTATCTATCCAATATGAGACAATGATTCTATTAGCATATGCTTGGATAAATGGCTCTTCTCACAGTTGATGCTGGCTTAATGGCTAATGTTAAGATAATCATAGGCAAGGATTAAAAGGTGGAGTGAGAGAGGCCTTTTGCAGCAGGACAAGGAGGAGAGAAGTTGGTGACTATGGAGTCAAGAATCCAGGAAACATTTGGCAAACTTTGTGGCAGTTTATCTGTCTCCTTCAATATTCCCCCTAAAGACCAAGGACTTTAATTTATCCTGCCTCTGGCTGACCCCAAGGTCCTCCAAGGAACTAGCCCATACTTCACGATGTCTATACGCTTGAAAGCCAATGGTGCAATATGAATTTTAATTACTTTATGGTGTTTTTTGGTAAATACTTTTCATGAGCAATGCAAAATGGTGTTATCAAATTCCCTGTGAATGATGATTCTTATAGCCTTTGTTTACAGAATAGAAGCAACTCCACCAATTTATTCATTTTGTCTTTTCTAAAAAAAAAATTTGTAAGCTACCTTTCCATTTAATGGCAATTTCCTTCTACCTTCTGATTTCCCTTAGAGAAAAATAATGTTAAGAATAATACTATTCAGTTCCTTTAGCAATATATCCACTCATCAATTATTAGAAAAATATCTGACATTTGGAATAACAGCTAAATCAAAATTTACAAACCTTTTAGGTCACATGACTAATAAGGATAAATTAGTTACTTTTCTCCAATAAATTTCTACTTTCTATCCCACCAAAATCAGTTCTAGACTTCATTTAGAATTAACAGAAAAAAGGATACAAAACCTTCAGAAAGTAAAATTCTTAAGAATTAACACTAGAAAATTTAGATCTTTAACACATTCACTCAGCAACATCCCCATTCCCACCAAATTATTCTCTATTTGCCTGCCATAAGAATATAACCAACTTGAAGGTTTGTGCAAGGCTTTTGAGATTCCTTCCAACCTGCAGAGATATTGGCCCAGCTCCATCCCCTCTTTTTCACCACACAAAAGGAAACACAATACTTTCTGTAATGAGCATTTTTTAAAATAAAATGTGGAATTCCTGTTCTAAAGGCATAGGTATTTGTAACCTGTTTTCAAACACACACCCAAATCCAACCTTCTAATAAATATGGTGGCAGAATTCTTTGACTTTTCCTCTTAAACAGAACTAAAATAAAACCAAGTACCAAAAAAACAAAAACAAAAACAAAACAAAAAAAACAAAACAAAACAAAACAAAAACAAAAACATAAAAACACTAGAACAAAAAGAGGAGAGTCAAAGAAGGAATTTGAGTGTGACACAAGAATAAAGGTCTATAACAAGCCTTAAAGAAAGGGGAATGAAGCTCAGCAGCATCCAGACCTTTTATGAAGAATAATCAGAACAGGGATTCAGTTGAATAACTCTATAATTCCCAATAAACATAAACGGAAGTAGCTTTGCAGCCAATTTTAGGAATATATCCACCAACAATAGAATAGGTGTCAAAAGGTGATGGAAAAAACTTTTAGACTATCATACAACAAAGTATTCAATATAAAATAGCCCAGAATATAAGAAATAAGTTAACAGAATAGATCCTAAAACTAAATACTTTTACAAATATCTAAGACAAAGGAAAGCAAAATAAGATCTGATGAAATAAAGAATTGTGTAGACTTCCAAAGGAAGATGGAATAAAAACAAAATCCAGAATGGTTGAAATGGATAATTGATATCCAGAAAAGAAGAAATTAGGGATGAATTTATTAGAAGTTCCCAACACAAAATTGAAAAACTTTTTGATAGATTAGATTAGGATCTATAATGGAGATTTTTCCATAAAGAAATTTAGCAAAAATAATGGATGTGGAATACAAAAATACCGGAGTAGGAAAAAAATCTGTCAAAAGAGAAGGAAAAGAATTTGAATGACAAAATGCTCTTATGGGCTGTCATTTTTGTTTTATTTTCTAGTTCTGCACTGGCTTTTTGTTCAATTAGGACTAGGAATTTTTTTTTTTCCACATAGAACAATTCCATAAATTATGCCTAGGGCAAAAATGGCATGAAGCATGCACTCAGTCCACATGGCTGCACACCTTTGGGCTTCTTCATCAAGTCAGGACAACTTTCTTTCGCTCCCCCTCCTCTGGTATTGCCCCAGACAAAATGAGTCTAGGGAAGATCTCAGCTTAAAAAGATCAAGGTGTTCACTAGTTATCTTGCCTAGTATCTTGCTTAGATAGTTTGAGAAGAGAGTGAGGCTGATGACTTTGTACAGCTCTGCCTCACTTAAATCAATGCACTTGGAAATCAAGACATCATCCTCCTGATGTCATTAGTTCTCTTCAAGAATGAAGGACGGACTTCCGGCTAAGATGGCGGCGTGGAGGCAGACAGCTGCTTGAGCTCCTCGCTTTCTCTCAGAACTTACTTCATGACAAGCCTCTGACTTAATGCTTGACCCAGAAAGAAATCCACAAATTATCACCAAGAGAAGACATCCTTGAAAGTCGCCAGAAAAGGTCTGTGTTTGTTCGGGGGAGGGTCAATCAGACTGGGCGCAGACTGAGGGCAGACAGCCAGAGCAAGACAGGCAGCTCACACAGCTCAGACCGGAGGGGGAGGGGTGTGATCTCTGCAGTTTCTGCTAAAGGGCTTTTGCCCCAGTGTGGATGCTCCGTCTTGGCAGCAAGCCAGGAGCAGCAGAGAGGGTGTAAACACCGGAGGTGAAGATTAAAACCCCAGAAAGCCAGCGTCTCTCAGAGCCCGGCCACCCCCAACCCCCACCTGGACTGACTCAGTGTGTTCTCAGAGCCTCAGAGCGCAGACTCAGTACAGTCATTGCTGTTCTGTTAGTGGCTCTCTGCTGCCCTATCCCCAGTCTGTAGAGGAAGCCCATTAATAACATCCAGCCCTATACCCCGCAAAACAGACCAATTACTTCTCTTGTCAGTTTGTTTTCTTTGATTCTGACAAAATGAATAAAAAATTCAAAAGGGCTCTAACCATTGACAGCTTTTGTGTGGAGAGGGAGCAGACTTCAAATGCTGAGGAGACTAGGAACAGAATGTCCCCAGATGTATCCCCTGGGAGGGATATAAGCTGCTCCTCAATACAAAAGAACCTCATAGAGGAAATAAAAAAGGCTCTCACAAGAGAGCTGGAAGAGAAATGGGAAAAGGAAAGGGAAGCTTGGCAAGAGAGCCTGGAGAAGTCATCCCATGCATTCAAAGACAGAATGGATAAAGAAATCAAATCATTGAGAAACAAGATTAGTGAGCTGGAAAAGGTAAACAACTCCAAGGAAAACAGGATTAGTGAGCTGGAAAAAGAAATCAGCTCTCTAAAAAATAAAATGGATAAAATGGAAAAAAATTCCATAGAAGATAAAAACTCAATTGGACAATTACAAAGAGATATAAAAAAAGTGAGTGAAGAAAATACGTCATTGAAAATTAGACTGGAACAAGTAGAAATGAATGACTCAAGGAGAAACCAAGAGGGAGTCAAGCAAAACCAGAGAAATGAAACAATTGAAAAGACTGTCAAGTACCTTACCAGAAAGACAACAGACCTGGAAAACAGATCCAGGAGAGACAATTTGAGAATAATCGGACTCCCTGAAAAATGGGAGGAAAAAAAGAGCTTGGACACCATTTTCGAGGAAATTATCAAAGAGAACTGCCCAGACGTTTTGGAAACAGAGGGTAAAATAGACATTGAGAAAATTCATCGATCACCTACTGAAAGGGAC
Source organism: Sminthopsis crassicaudata (assembly GCF_048593235.1). Lineage (NCBI taxonomy): Eukaryota > Metazoa > Chordata > Mammalia > Dasyuromorphia > Dasyuridae > Sminthopsis > Sminthopsis crassicaudata. The sequence continues at coordinate 226,427,512 of NC_133620.1, forward strand.
CCTAAAATCAAAACGCCAAGAAATATAGTGGCCAAGTTCAAGAACCATCAGACAAAGGAAAAGATATTGGAAGCTGCTAGAAAAAAACAATTCAGATATGGAGGATCCACAATAAGGATAACACAGGATCTAGCAGCGTCCACATTAAAAGAACGCAGGGCCTGGAACATGATATTCCGAAAGGCTAAGGAACTTGGTATGCAGCCAAGAATAACTTACCCAGCAAGAATGAGCATCGTTTTCCAGGGAAGAAGATGGACATTTAACGAAATAAATGAATTCCATCTATTTTTGATGAAAAAACCAGACCTACATAAGAGGTTTGATCTTCAAATACAGAACTCAAGAGACTTCTAAAAAAGGTAAAAAGAAATCTTGAGAACTATACTTCTGTCAAAAAAATATGTAAAGAACATATGTACAATTTGTCTTAGAAAATAGAGGTGGAAAGGAGATTATATCATAAAAAAATACAAAGTGGTGGTACTACATCTCATGAAGAGGCAAAGGTAACCTATTATATCTGAGAGAAAGAAAGGAGGGAGATGAACATAGCGTGTATCAATAGACATATTCGATTTATGGTGAAACTTCTTCCACTTCATTGAAAAGTGAAAGGGAAGGAGTAAGCTAAGGGGAAGGGAATACAGTAATTTCGAGGAAAAGGGGTAAAATAAGGGGAGGTTCTTTAAGGTGGGGGAGGGATCCTAAAAAGGGAGGGCTGTAAAAAGCAAGTGGTGTTTACCAGTTTAATACTGGATAGGAGGGTAAAAGGGAAGGAAAGGGGAAAAGCATAAGCAGGGGTTAATAGGATGGCAAGCAATATAGAATTAGTCCTTCTAACCATAAATGTGAATGGGGCAAACTGCCTCATAAAGAGGAAGCAGTTAGCAGACTGGATTAAAAGTCAGAATCCTACTATATGTTGTTTACAGGAAACACACCTGAAACAGGATGAGACATTCAAACTAAAAGTAAAAGGGTGGAGCAGAATCTATTATGCTTCAGGCAAAACCAAAAAAGCAGGAGTAGCCATCCTCATCTCAGATCAAGCAAAAACAAAAATTGATCTAATTAAAAGAGATAAGGAAGGGCATTATATCCTGCTAAAGGGAAGCATCAATAGTGAAGCAGTATCAATATTAAACATGTATGCACCAAGTGGTGCAGCATCTAAATTCTTAAAAGAGAAATTAAGAGAGCTGCAAGAGGAAATAGATAGCAAAACTATAATAGCGGGAGATCTCAACCTTGCACTCTCAGAATTAGATAAATCAAACCACAAAATAAATAAGAAAGAAGTCAAAGAGGTAAATAGAATACTAGAAAAGTTTGATATGATAGATCTTTGGCGAAAGCTAAATGGAGACAGAAAGGAATATACTTTCTTCTCAGCAGTTCATGGAACCTATACAAAAATTGATCATATACTAGGGCATAAAAACCTCAAAATCAAATGCAGTAAGGCAGAAATAGTAAATGCATCCTTTTCAGACCATAATGCAATCAAAATAACATTTAATAAAAAGCCAGGGGAAAATAGACCAAAAAATAATTGGAAACTAAATAATCTTATACTAAAGAATGATTGGGTAAAACAGCAAATCATAGACATAATTAATAACTTCACCCAAGAAAATGACAATAATGAGACATCATACCAAAATGTGTGGGATACAGCCAAGGCAGTAATTAGGGGAAGTTTTATATCTCTACAGGCCTACCTGCATAAAATCGAGAAAGAGAGGGCCAACGAATTGGGTTTACAACTAAAATTGCTAGAAAAGGAACAAATTAAAAACCCCCAGACAAACACAAAACTTGAAATTCAAAAAATAAAAGGTGAGATTAATAAAATTGAAAGTAAAAAAACTATTGAATTAATTAATAAAACTAAGAGTTGGTTTTATGAAAAAACCAACAAAATAGACAAACCCTTAGTAAACCTGATTAAAAAAAGGAAAGAGAAAAAGCAAATTGATAGTCTTGAAAATGAAAAGGGTGAACTCACCACTAATGAAGAGGAAATTAGAACAATAGTTAGGAGCTACTTTGCTCAACTTTATGCCGATAAATTCGATAACTTAAATGAAATGGAAGAATACCTTCAAAAATATAGCTTGCCCAGATTAACAGAGGAAGAAGTAAGTAGTTTAAATAGTCCCATCTCAGAAAAAGAAATAGACCAAGCTATTAACCAACTTCCTAAGAAAAAGTCCCCAGGACCAGATGGATTTACAGGTGAATTCTACCAAACATTTAAAGAACAACTAACTCCAATGCTATGTAAACTATTTGAAAAAATAGGGATTGAAGGAGTCCTACCAAATTCCTTCTATGACACAGACATGGTACTGATACCTAAACCAGGTAGATCGAAAACTGAGAAAGAAAACTATAGACCAATTTCCTTAATGAATATTGATGCTAAAATCTTAAATAAGATATTAGCAAATAGACTTCAGAAAATCATCCCCAGGATAATACACTATGACCAAGTGGGATTTATACCAGGAATGCAGGGCTGGTTTAATATTAGGAAAACTATTAGTATAATTGACCATATTAATAATCAAATTAATAAAAACCATATGATCATCTCAATAGATGCAGAAAAGGCATTTGATAAAATCCAACATCCATTCCTACTAAAAACGCTTGAGAGTATAGGAATAAATGGACTATTCCTTAAAATAATAAGGAGCATATATTTAAAACCCTCAGTAAACATCATATGTAATGGTGATAAACTAGAACCTTTCCCTGTAAGATCAGGAGTGAAACAAGGTTGCCCACTATCACCATTACTATTCAATATAGTACTAGAAACTCTAGCCTTGGCAATAAGAGCCGAGAAAGAGATCCAAGGAATTAGAGTAGGAAATGAAGAAATCAAATTGTCACTTTTCGCAGATGACATGATGGTATACTTAGAGAACCCCAAAGACTCTGCTAAAAAGCTATTAGAAATAATTCAGAATTTTAGCAAAGTCGCAGGATACAAAATAAATCCACATAAATCCTCAGGATTTTTATACATTACCAACACAATCCAACAGCAAGAGATACAAAGAGAAATTCCATTCAAAATAACAGTCGATAGTATCAAATATTTGGGAATATATCTACCAAAGGAGAGTCAGGAATTATATGAGCAAAATTACAAAACACTTGCCACAAAAATAAAGTCAGATTTAAATAATTGGAAAGACATTCAATGTTCTTGGATAGGCCGAGCGAATATAATAAAGATGACAATACTCCCCAAACTAATCTATTTATTTAGTGCTATACCAATCAGACTCCCAAGAAACTATTTTAATGACCTAGAAAAAATAACAACAAAATTCATATGGAAGAATAAAAGGCCGAGAATTGCAAGGGAACTAATGAAAAAAAAGTCAGAGGAAGGTGGTCTAAGTGTACCTGATTTAAAGCTATATTATAAAGCAACAGTCACCAAAACCATTTGTTATTGGCTAAGAAATAGACTAGTTGATCAGTGGCATAGGTTAGGTTCACAGGACAAGATAGTGAATAAAAATAGCAATCTAATCTTTGACAAACCCAAAGATCCCCAATTTTGGGATAAGAATTCATTATTTGACAAAAACTGCTGGGAAAACTGGAAATTAGTATGGCAGAAACTAGGCATGGACCCACATTTAACACCACATACTAAGATTAGTCAAAATGGGTCCAAGATTTAGGCATAAAGAACGAAATCATAAATAAATTGGAGGAACATGGGATGGTTTACCTCTCAGACTTGTGGAGGAGGAAGGAGTTTGTGTCCAAGGGAGAACTAGAGACCATTATTGATCACAAAATAGAACATTTTGATTACACCAAATTAAAAAGTTTCTGCACAAACAAAACTAATGCAAACAAGATTAGAAGGGAAGTAACAAATTGGGAAAAAATTTTTACAGTTAAAGGTTCTGATAAAGGCCTCATCTCCAAAATATACAGAGAATTGACTTTAATTTATAAGAAATCAAGCCATTCTCCAATTGATAAATGGTCAAAGGATATGAACAGACAATTTTTAGATGATGAAATTAAAACTATTTCCACTCATATGAAAGAGTGTTCCAAATCACTATTGATCAGAGAAATGCAAATTAAGACAACTCTGAGGTATCATTACACACCTGTCAGATTGGCTAAAATGACAGGAACAAATAACGATGAATGTTGGAGGGGCTGTGGGAAAACTGGGACACTGATGCATTGTTGGTGGAGTTGTGAAAGAATCCAACCATTCTGGAGAGCAATCTGGAATTATGCCCAAAAAGTTATCAAAATGTGCATACCCTTTGACCCAGCCATACTACTACTGGGCTTATACCCCAAGGAACTACTAGAGAAGGGAAAGGGTCCTGTATGTGCCAAAATGTTTGTGGCAGCCCTTTTCATAGTGGCTAGAAGCTGGAAGATGAATGGATGTCCATCAATTGGAGAATGGTTGGGTAAACTATGGTATATGAATGTTATGGAATATTATTGTTCTATAAGAAATGACCAACAGGAGAAATACAGAGAGGCTTGGAGAGACTTACATCAACTGATGCTGAGTGAAACGAGCAGAACCAGAAGATCATTATACACTTCAACAATGATACTGTACGAGGATGTATGCTGATGGAAGTGGATTTCTTCAACATAGAGAAGAGCTAATCCAATTCCAATTGATTAATGATGGACAGAACCAGCTACATCCAGAAAAGGACTGGGAAATGAATGTAAACTGTTATTTTTACCTTCTGAATCCAATTCTTCCTGTGCAACAAAAAATTCGGTTCTACACACATATATTGTATCTAAATTATACTGTAATATATTTAACATATATAAGACTGCTTGCCATCAGGGGGAGGGGGTTGGGGGAGGAAGGGAAAAAATCTGAATAGAAGTAAGTGCAAGGGATAATGTTGTAAAAAATTACCCATGCATATGTACTGTCAAAAAATGTTATAATTATAAAATAAAATAAAAAATTAAAAAAAAAAAAAAAGAATGAAGGACAAACAAAAATATCTGTGTAATGTTAAGGATGGGACTGATTGAAGATATGGAAGGGAAAATTAACAGGCCTAAGTGAAATGATTGAATGGAAGGAATAGGAAAGAAGGAATAGTCAAAGAGGACTCACAGTTTTTAGCTTAAGTAACTGGAGAAGTGATGGAAATAAAGAAGTTAAGAGAAGGGGTGGATTTTGATAAGTTCAGATCTGAACTATCTCTCTAATTTGCCATTGTCACTCTCTTACAGATTTCATTTGGACATTCCAGAGAGACAGCAAGAACTTGGCATTTAGTTCCAGTATTCTTGTCTTAGCTTCAAATGGCTTTTCAAGTGAGTGTCTGTCATGAGAAATGGAAGGTATTCTATGATTTAAGTCATGTAAAAATGTCAGTTCACAAGAGGTTGTTTTATTATTTTTTTGTAAATAGTATTTTCCCCAATTCATGTAAAGATAGTTTTCAGCATTAATTTTTAATTAGATTTTGAGTTCCAAATTTTTCTCCTTCCCTCCTTTCTTTCCCCACTTCCCAAGAGAGCAAGAAATCTGATATAGGTTATACATGGGCAATCATATTAAACATATTTCCAATTAGTCATGTTATGAAAGAAAAAACCATGAAAATACACAAAAAAATTTAAAAAGTAAAAATAGTATGCTTTGTCTGCATTCATACTCCATAATTCTCTCTGTGTATGCAGATAGCATTTTCTATCATGAGTCTTTTGGAATGGTCAGTTATCATTATATCTCTGAAAAGAGCTAAGTCTATCATAATTGATCATTATAAAAGGACAGTGAAGTCAATATAACTGGATTCTAACACAACTAACATTCCTCTTTCTCTCCCTCCCTTTCTTCTTCACTCCTTCCCTTTTTCCTTCCCTCCCTCTTTCCTACTATTCTTTCTTTCCTCTCTTTCTCCTTCCCTTCCTCCTTTTCTTTTTTCTTACCTTTCTTTCTGCCTCCTTCCTTCCTTTTCTTTCTCCCTCCCTTCCTCCTTCACTCTTTCCCTCCTGTATACTTCTCTTGGTGAGCTGCTTTAGTCATTAAAATGTTATCACATAGGAATCATCTGCTCATCAGTCAGAGCATTTGCTTGCCACATTGCCAACACACATGAAAACAGCTGTCCTAAAAATTTCTTCTCATTGTGTTACATTGTTATAAACAAAGGCATAGTAACTGTAATTTCTAAGCACATTCAATTTTCCCAATATCTTGCATTCCCAAAGAGTTTAGTGGTTTGAGTGGTCATTATCTAATTATTTAATCAATGACTGAATAGCTAAGTTCTGAGCATATGCAAAGACATTAATGTGAATCTTTATCATTAGTTTCTAGCACAATGTTTGGAACATAGTAGGTACTTAATAAATGGTTGTTAAATTGAACATGTAAACAACACAGAGTATTTTCTAATACAAGCAGTTTTGTCAGTTTCTTTTCCCATTATTCATTGTCGTTCAGTCATTTTCAGCCATGTCCAACTCTTCATGACACCATCTAGAATTTTCTTGACAAAGATAATGGGAGTGGTTTGCTTGATGGTAATCAAAATCAGCCTGGAAGGAGGGCTCCACTAAAGTAACATAAGCTCATTTTACAGATGAGGAAACTAAAACAAATGAGGTTGTCACTTGTCCAGAGTCACATAGCTAATAAATTTCTGAGAACAGATTTGAACTCAGGAAAATGAGTCTTCCTGCTTCCAAATCCAGTCTATTTTGCCACCTAGCTGCCATAGAAGCTTCCATTCATAGAATTTACTTTTTGGCTAGTTCTTGATATGGACTGTTCACAGTCTTTAAAAGTATCTTTTTAAATATGAGCTTTATAATCATCAACAAACACAAAAAATTCAATATATTTTTAAAAAGAGTAAGAAAGCACCTTTGATAAGAAATTGTAAACTTTTATTAGGTACTTTGTGGAAATGCCTCAAATAGCTCTTTTTTTAAGTGACAATCTTTTTCACTGATACATATGCTCAAATTTGTAGGGTATGTCAGTTAGAGTTACACCTTGAGATCCTTTGCACACGATGCACTGATCTTCTGAAAGTTTTCATATATGTCAAATGTAATCTTCTGCCATTCAAATTTCTCTGAAAATATTTTCCTAAACATTTCTTAAGTGAGAGGTTACTATAGAGTTTAATAAATGTAGCAAAAAGCTAATATAAAAAATTTTGTAAAAATGTAGATGTTCATCAAGGGAAAACAAATTAAGGAGGCTGCTGATGACCTTAGAAGGCCAAAGAAGTTGAATGATGGGTAATAATCTCAAATGACATTTGTATAGCTTTTATAAGTTTGCAAAGTATTTTCCATATATTCTTTTTTGAGATAAAAACAAGTCATATGAAATAAATATCATCATCTTTCAGATGAGGTAACTTAGTCTTCGAGAGGGAGGTTGAATAAGTTGGCCTTGGTTAAATAACTAGTAAGTATCAGGGAGTAGGATTTGAAGCAAGATTTTCCTAACTCCAAGATGAGTATTCTGTCCATTATGTTCTGTAGTTGCTTCCCTACTATGCTAAGCTAAAAGCCTTCTTACTCTTAGAGTCCTATAATAAATGGTATGTTATTCATGGAAATAATTTAGTAGATGAATTAATAGTAAAGAGAATGACAATAAGGAGAGTGTCTAGCTTTGTTGAATCCATGATGAGGACTAATACATTTTGGCATTAATGTCTGGGTAATAGTCTCTCTATTCATTTAAAATGTTAGTGGAAGGGCTTAGGGTGAAATTTGAAGGACTAAGAAAAAATAAGACTCTTATTGATAGAGCAGAGAAAAAGGAAAACATTTAATACAGAGGTATTCAAATCCAGGAGTGATGACTTGCTCAGGGTCACACAGTTTTTAAGTGGCTGTGATTAGATTTGAATCTGAAGCTTCCTGATCATGTCTAACATATTACATTTTTTCCTCATTATTCTCATCTTATTCAATATCATTATGTTCATCTTTCTCCTCCTCTTCATTTACACAATATGTATTGTCTATTCCTTGAGTATAGTGCAGTACCTTCACCAGCATGAGGATGATAGAACCTTATGGACAGTGATCAAATAAGTATTGGAGTATACACACACACACACACACACACACACACACACACACACACACACACACTTCTTTTTGGAGTAGTGTTGTTTACTCATTTTTCAGTTGTGTCTGAGTCTTTGTGATCTCATTTGGGGTTTTCTTGGCAAAAATACTGGATTCATTTGTGATTTCCTTTTCCAGTTTTTTTACAGAAAACTGAGGCAAATAGAGTTAAGTGATTTGCTCATGGCCACACAGCTACTATCTGAGACAAGATGTGAACTCAGGAATACTATTTTCTTGACTCTAGATCTGGAAATCTATCCACTATGGTATGAAGTTACCTAGAGTGGTATTCCCAGCAGGGTAGCTGCCTTCTCTAATAGCTTTAATTTAACATGTAATGAATGAAGAGGGGAATTGTACATTGCTGACATTCAACATTCTCAGGTTATAATAACATCAATCCATACATCTTTCCCTCTCTTCTACCATCCATCTATCCTTCCATCATGTCATTCTTCTTTGACCATGTGCCATGTATTATGCTAGGTACTAGAGATGCAAAGAAAGGTAATAACAATTTCTGCTCTCAAGGAATTTACATTCTAAGGAAGACAGCATGTACATAAATGAGTATTTACAAGACACATGCAGAATAGACAAGCTAGTCTTAGAGAAAAAAGGCACCACTAATAAGGATGACTAGGTTTGATCTGAGTTTAGCAGGAAGACAGGAATACCAAACTGTATCAAAGTTCCCTTCCATTAACATTTACAAACAAAATAAGGAAGAAATGGGGGAAAGATCTTGCCTGAAATTTGGAAAATAACAAATACAATTTATTTGTTTGTTTCTATAATGTTTATTCTCTGAAGACCAGAATTTTGCATCTTATTTTCAACAAACAAAATATAATTTAAGACTGGCCTCTGGTCTGTTTCTATAAAAATTCCACTCCAGAATTTTAGAAAGTTTTCAGAAACATCCATAGCATGTTGTTTCTTTAAAAGAAACATACACACTCCCACCCACACTTTACCATATATTATAGAAATTGTTAGCTTTTTAGGAATAGGCTATTTATTTGATAAACTGTATAGTATGTCAATTTGAAAATTATTAGCCATTCCTAGTAGGAGTTAAAGACCACATTCAAAGCTGATTATATTCATGTTTTTTAAGAGTGTTAATGTGCTAATCTGTTGGTTACTGGATCCAGGCAAAATGCCATGATATTCCACATGAGCAAAATACCATGGTTCTTAGAGATTTCATATAAATATTACCCACTGTGTTTTCCCATTTCCAAGTGTTGTACTTTTCTATTAAAGTCAATAAGCTGGAACTAACATTAGAATTAGCATAGCGATTTAACTTTCAGTGGCTACTTAATGTAAGTAAAAACCCTTGCTACCTTTCAGGAACACTCTACAATTTGTGGTATTATTTCATATAAACATTTTAAGTGCTCATTGAAGCAATAAAAGTGCAATTCATGGAAAACACATAAATTATATATTATATTCTTGCAAAGCTTGTCTTATTTCCCATCCCTAGTAGAATATAAGTTTCTTGAAGACAGTGAGTAATTTTTTTTTGTCTTTGTATACCCAAGGCCTAAAACAATACCTGGCACAGTGTTTAATAAATGCCTATTGAATTGCATTCTCTCTTAATTTAATAGTTTTATTTTTACAGTCAAAGGTTCTGATAAAGGCCTTATTTCTAAAAATATAGAGAGAATTAATTCTAATTTATAAGAAATCAAGCTATTCTCCAATTGATAAATGGTCAAAGGATATGAACAGACAATTTTCAGATAAAGAAATTGAAACTATTTCTAGCCTTATGAAAAGATGCTCCAAATCATTATTGATCAGAGAAATGCAAATTAAGACAACTCTGAAATACCATTACACACTTCTCAGATTGCCTAGGATGACAGGAAAAGATGATATTGATTGTTGGAGGGGATATGGGAAAACTGGGACACTGATACATAGTTAATGGAGTTGTGAATGCATCCAATCATTCTCGAGAGCGATTTGGAACTATGCTCAAAGAGTTATCAAGCTGCATATCCTTTGATCCAGCAGTGTTATTACGGGGCTTATATCCCAAAGAGATTTTAAAGAAGGGAAAGGGACCTGTATGTGCAAGAATGTTTGTGGCAGTCCTATTTGTAGTGGCCAGAAACTGGAAACTGAGTGGATGCCCATCAATTAGAGAATGGCTGAATAAATTGTAATATATGAATGTTATAGAATATTATTGTTCTTAAGAAATGACCAACAGGATGATTTCAGAAAGTCCTGGAGAGACTTACATGAACTGATGCTGAGTGAAATGAGCAGAACCAGGAGATCATTATACACTTCAACAACAATGCTATATGATGATCAATTCTGATGGACGTGGCTCTTTTCAACAATGAGATGAACCACATCAATTCCAATTGTTCAATAATGAAGAGAACCAGCTATACTCAGCAAAAGAACTTTGGGAAATGAGTGTGGACCACAACATAGCATTTCTACTTCTTCTGTTATTGTCCGCTTGCATTTTTGTTTTCCTTTTCAGGTTATTTTTACCTTATTTCTAAATCCGATTTTTCTTGTGAAGCAAGATAACTGTATAAATATGTTTACATATATTGCATTTAATATATACTTTAACATATTTAACATGTATTGGTCTACCTGTCATGTAGGAGATGTAGTGGGGGGAAGGTATAGAGGCCTGGAACTCTGAATAGGTGCACTTGAATTAGACAAGGAGCACTTAAGGCTAATTATCTATTCCATATGAGACAATGACTTTATTAGCATATGTTTGGATAAATGGCTCTTCTCACAGTTAATGCTGACTGAATGTTTGGTGTTAAGATAATCATAAACTAGGATTAGAGGGTGGGGTGAGAGAAGCCAGCAAGACTTTTACAGCAGGATGAGGAGGAGAGAAATTGGTGGTTTTGGACTGGATTGGCAAGTCTCATTTGTCTGTTTCCTTCACTTCTCCTCCTAAAGATCAAGGACATTAATTTATCCTGACTCTGGCTGATCCCAAAGCCCTCCAATGAACAAGCCCTTACTTCACTGGAAGGAGGGGAAAAGTTGGAACAGAAGGTTTTGCAAGGGTCAATACTAAAAAATTATCCATGCATATGTCTTGTAAATAAAAAGCTATAATTTAAAAAAAGAAAAATAATAAATTTAATGATTTTAAATGGTATTTAATGAGCAGCCTTATATAGTGGCTGATGCCAGACTCAGTCACAGGTTGACTATGTGAAGCTGTCAAATTGCACTGGTACAAAGGGTTCCCTCACTGGTACTTTCCCACACCAATGAAACCATAGGTCTTGACAACAGCAACAACTAAATAATGTTTGGACCCTTGAATAATTAAGCAAAAGGAGTAATTTAATAGGGAGGAATGAATTTGAGATCAGTTTGGGGTAGGACTTGAGGGCTCAATTTGGTATATACAAACTGTGCTTTCAATAGATACTAGTTACATGACCACATATCAGTGCTCTCTTAATACTATAGCTATAGTGTAGATAGTTCCATGGACCCCACAGTCACTGGCCTAGACCAAAACATAAACACATAAATACTATGATGGTGCAGTTAATAGAATATTGGAGTGAAAGGTAGGAAGACTTTCTTTCTAAGTTAAAATTCAGTCTTAGATACTTACTAGCTGACCCTGGGAAAGTCACTTAGTCCTGTTTGTCTCAATTTCCTCATCTGTAAAATGAGCTGGAGAAGGAGATAGCAAATTATTGTAGTATCTTTTCCAAGAAAATATTAAATGGAGTCACAAAGAATCAGACATGACTCAACAACACTTGTAATGTTCTTATTTAGTTTTCTGGAGATCTTGGGGCAGCCTTCGTTTTAGCAGAGTAATCACCACAAGAAAAGCCAGGTGTTAAAGTCCAAATCCTTTATTATCTCCTTCATAATCTAGTTTCTTTGTCTGAGGTTCAGCTGGCTTTCTTAGAGGCCTTCCAGAGTCTTGGTTTTAGTTGAGAAGCGAATGAGGAGAGCCTGTCACCACAGTGGTGTGAGACGGAGTAAATGAATCTGTCTCTCAGTCCCCCAAGAGAGCCACCAGGAGCCTGACCAAAGATGGAATGAATCTCTCTCCAGGCTCTGAGAGCTTGAGCTCCTGCCTCCAGTCCTTTGTCTTCTCTGGTTCTCTCTCTCTCTCTCTCTTGTTTCTCCCGGTGTGGGTCCCTCTCTCTGTCTAGGTCTCTCTTTCTGTCTCTGTGTCTCTCTGTGTCTCTGTCTATCTGTCTGTCTCTCTGTTTCTTTCTCTTCCTCAGCAGTGCCAAGCCCTCACCATTAGGACATCCTCTCTCATCAGATAATTTAACAACTCTCAGTTCCTGAACATTAAAATTCTATCTTTATTTTCTTTTCAACTGCTTCATGACTAGGTGGCTTATTATTGTTCAGTTGTTTCAATTATGTCTGACACTTTGTAATGCCATTTGGTATTTTCCTGGCAAAGATAATGGAGTGTTTTGCCACTTCCTTCTCCATATCATTTTACAAATGAGGAAACTGAGGCAAACAGCACAAAATGACTTTCCTAGGGTCCCTAGAATTAGTTGGTATCCACCTTTAATTTAAGAGATAATGTCTTAATTCATATAGGATCCTTACATTAGTGATTCTAGATTGAGAAGGATTGTATAGGAGTAAGAAATCAAAAGAATTGATTTTTTTTATTTTCCAAACATATGCATAGATTATTTTCAAAATGTATCCTTGCAAAACCTTGTGTTCCAATTTTCCTCCCTACCCCTAAACCCAACTCCTAGACAGCAAGTTATCCATTATATGTTAAATGTGTGATTCTTCTGTACATATTTCCACAATTATCATGCTACACACACACACACACACACACACACACACAAAATCAGATTAAAAAGGGAAAAAAATGAGAAAGAAAGTAAAATGCAAACAACAACAAAAAAGGTGAAAATACTATGTTGTGATCCACATTCAGTACTCACAGTCCTTTCTCTGGGTGCAGATGGCTCTTTTAAGCAAGACCATTGGAACTGGGTCTGAATATTCTCACTGTTGAAAAGAGCCACATCCATCAGAATTGATCATTGCATAATCTTGCTGTTGCTGTATACAATGAAGAACCGAATTTTAATTCTGACTAGTCACTTACTAGCTATTTATGACTTTAGAAAATTTGTCTTATCTCTCTGGACTTCATTTTCCTCTAAATGAAGGATTGGGTTAGATTATTTCCAAGTTTCCTTTCAGTTCTAACATTTTATGATTAATTTAATAATATGTCTGCAAATATCTAACAAGTCTTCTTAAGATCAGGAACTGTCATCTTAATTTTCTGTGTCCTTAGTACATAGTTCAGTACCTTGTATGATGGCTTTTATATATAGTCAAAAAATGTTGGTTGGCTGAATGAATTTGTGGATCCATCTGCAATTAAAAAGACTAAACACACAGACTTTCAGAGAGCCAATGACCATATTCCTTTACCCAAATTGGGTAATGAAATTTTAGTACTTATAATTTATTTTGGGAACTTTTTGGCAATGGCCAATAGGGCACTTGATAGGTTGCTTTGTTACTCATTAAATGCAAGAAAGAAGAATCTTCTCTTTTGTCCAAAGGAAGATAGAGAGATTAAACAAACAGCAGCAGCACTAACAAACAAATATGATTCTTTAGAAGAACTGTATTTTTTTAAACAGTAGCTTTTTATTATTCAAAATATATGCAAAGATAGTTTTCAACATTCAACTTTGCAAAACCTTGTGTTACATATCTTTCTCCCTCTTTTCCCATCTCCCTCCTTCCTTAGACAGTAATCCAATATAGGTTAAAGATATGTAATTCTTCTAAATACATTTCCACATTTATCATGCTGCACAAGAAAAATCAGATCAAAAAGGAAAAAAAATGAGAGAAAAAATAAATAAGCAAATAACAAAAACCAAAAAAGATGAAAATACTTTATTGTGATCCATGTTCAATTTCCATAGTCCTCTCTCTGGATGCAGATGGCTCTCTCCATCAAAAGTCTATTGGAATTGGCCTGGCTCATCTCATTGTTGAAAAGAGTCAAGTCCATCACAACTGATCATCATATAATCTTGTGAGGTTTTTTGATTCTACTCACTTCACTTAGCATCAAGAACTGTGTTTTTAATACTTAATTACTGCATCTATTTTTTTTTCAAGCCACATGAGGTCACAGGAATGTAGATTTGGGGATGAGTTGCCTTATCAAGTTTTTTTTTTCTTTTACAGTCTTACTGAAATTCAAAGAGACCAATTGTTTTTGAACTCAGATCTGATGACTACAAACCTGACATTGGATCTAAGCTCTTGTTCTTGAGAATTGGCAACAAAAGGTTTAGAGTTTGATTTCTAAAAACTGCATTTTAGATTCTGTCAGATTTGAGGTACCTATTTTCCAAGTTTTAGAAACAGGAAGATTCTGTCTAGTTTACTATATAAAGTTGCCTTGTTGAATGTGACTCACTGGAGCTCTCCATATCTTTATTACAAAGACCTACTGAATAACTTAGATGCCAGTTGACATCTCTAACACCACCAAGAATAGCTTTGTAGGCAAGTTCCCAAGAGTAATTAGGGCTTTATTTTTTCCCCTTGTTTTTATCAAAGAAATAATAAAATTATTTAATGAGATATTCTATTTTACTTTTCTTCAGGCTTCATCATAGTACAAATATGATTTAATTTATGATTAAACTGAGAGAGAAGTAAATGCTCACTAACGTAATTATAGATTCCCTGATAGTTTGAGACCATATGAAGAGTAAAACAGAACATTGGTTCTGAAGTCAGAGGAGCTAGTTTAACATCCTGTCTCTAATCTTTTATTACCTGGGTGATCTTGAACCTCAGTTTCCTCATCAATAAAATGAGAGGCTTTTTCTAGTGTCTATGATAATTCTATATCTATGATCCTGTGACCCTTTGAACCAATGAGAAAAATTAATGCCAATCATATTCCCTGCTGCTTTCCTGGAAGACATTTGATATATGAGATCATTATAATGAATTATAATTTTCTACAAGAGAATTTTTTAAGCTGCATCATATATATGTATGTTTTTGTATGTATAATATATATGTTATATGTGTATATATTATATATGGCATGTATGTGTGTATGTTTGAGATGAAACAGGCATGCACACTCCAGTAAAAGATAGCTAATCCTTTCCATTAATTTGATTCAGTTTGACTTTGTGTTGACTCAGTTTAATTTTTATGGTTAGTGAAGATTATATATCTATATTTCAACAGAATCATACATATGGGGTTCTGGGCAACAGAACCTTCTAATTAGAGTCTGATGCTTCAATCCTCTTTAGTAATCCAGAATACGTGGATGTATGACATAAAATTGATTTTTTTCATGGAGACATGAGAATTCACCATGTCATTCCCCTCTAGCCATGAAGTATTCAATTTCAGATCCTATGACCCAAAATATTAGTGATATAGCACGTTGTAGCATATAATCTTGAAACAATATAGTTTATCATTTTAAAAAATGATCTGTAAAATATTTTTTCTTTTGGCCCAAATAGTAAAGTGATGTCATATTCCAAGTATGTTTCTTTTGCACCCCCAGCACAAATTGAGCTCAGAGAAATGTTATCAGCCATTCACAAAGAAATTTAATTGTATGTTTTACATGGCATAAAAGGGGAAACACTAAAAATTCAGGTTAAGTCTATTAAGCCAAGTTTCCTTGATTTTGGTCAGATGCCAATATACACCATGATAACCGCTTCCAAAGCTAATAGTGGAGGAGATTAGAAATTGGTGTCCATTACAGATCTGTGGAAAGTGATTTTTTTGCATTAAGACTTAACAGCTGAACTGAATAAAATCCGCAGCCTTCATTTTCTTTCTTTTGTTCTTTGTTTCTTTTTTTCAGTTAACTATAATTGCAGTTTTGGCATATAGGCCCTATCCTCCTTTGGCTTGGCATTAATCCTTGGTTAAAGAACATAGTGAAGACATCCAACCCACCCTGGGAAAAAGGGGGAGAAATAAAACTCTTGGACATTGAACACCAAAAATTTTGTTCAAATACATAAAAAAAGATTCTAGGGTTTCCACTTCTCAAAATCCTGCTAGTGATAAATTGGGACCAGGAGTCAGAAATTGTTATTGTTACTTTTTATCTTCTCCCTGGTGCATTTTATTTAGCTTATATTACAAATGTGTATATATATGTGTGTGAGAGAGAGCCACATGTGCACACAACATATACATACACATTATTATATTTTCTTATAGTGTGAAAATAGAGGTAATACAGTAGGAAGAGAGTGCTGGACTCAGATTCAAAGTGACCAAGGTTTTAATGCCACCTCAGACATTTTTGGTAAGTCACTTAACTTCCATGAGTCTCAGTTTATTTATCTATAAAATGGGAATAATAATAGAACCTCCCTCACAGGGTTGTTGTGAGGATTAAATGAGATCATATATGGAAAACTCTTTACAATTTCTAATTAAAGGGTTATATAAATATGAGCTGTCATTATGGATGAAATGTAGAGATGATACAGTAAAAGATCCAGGATATTTAAGCTAAAACAATACTGATTTCCTAAAATATTTTTAAAAATTATCTATTTTATGATGTATTTGTTTTAAACTCTAATTAGATCTGATTTGATTCTCTACTTCACTCTACACATAGACAGACCCATATGGATCCAACATTCTCCACATTGTACAAGGTCTAGAACTTAACAATATTTTTTCTAGAGCTTTTACTAATTTTATAGTATATCACAATCCCCATATAGAGTAAACTGGCAAGGGTTTTTCCAAAATTCAAATCCACCCTTGTATTGCAAGTTAAAAGCTAAACACTAGTGGTGGGTAGTTAGTTTTGAGGGGTGGTTGTGATATTTGACAACTGGCAAAAAGGTTAAATTAGATTATTTTTGTAAAGTTTAATGCAGTAGGTACTATATAAATGTTAGTTATTAATTTTTATTATTTATCTAGACCCTCAATTTCTTAGTTGAAAGCATTTGTAACATCAACAAGTTCTAGATATTAGGGCAGAGTATCTTGGTTGGGAGACCAAACATAAAAATGATTTGTTTCATTAGTACATGGAATTCTTGATGAAGAAACTCTGTCTACAAATATACATAGGCTCTTACCCTTTAGAGTTGACTGGGGAAGGACAAAAGAGGAGCTTAGAGACTAAACGATTTGTTTACCTATTGAAATATAGAACACATAAGTCAGAGACTGGATTTAAACATGTGATTTCCTGATTCCCAAGTCCTCAATTCTCTACACTTTAAAGTCTTTCTAGAGGGGATAAGCCCTCTTTTTTCTATATTTCAGAGTCTTTCTAGAGAGAATAGGAATGGAGATTTGACCTGTTAATTTTCAATATTTATGGAATTCCAGAGTGAGATAATTTCTCCCAATTCAGAATCAGCTCCCTTTCTGCAATTTATAATCTTATGGAGTTACCTAGAGACACTCAGAGGTTAGATGACTCCCCAAGGTCACAGTTATGTGTCCAACATAAGGACTCCCATCTTCATGGCTTAAAGGTTAGCTCTTTTTCCATTATACTATACTTGTTTTAATAATAGGAAAGGATAAATATTAAAAATATAAATATTAGATAAGGAATCTTGCCCCAATCTAGGATTATGAATATTTGTCCTCCTCCTCCAATATCATATACTGCATTCAGTATCCAGAGGGTCAACAGGAACAAAAAACCTTTCTGGGAATTTCTTGAGACAAAGAGGCAGATGTCTTCAAGGCAGCAAATACTTCTAAGAACCGGTAAACATGTGAAGCAAAATTCTATTTTAATAGACTCAGAAGGAATAGGACAGGGCTAGACAGGACTGCTTACATGCTTGTCTTTTTAAGCTCTGTCATCTTTCATCAAGACAATAGCTTTGGAACTGTATGTACCAGTGTGGTAAAAGCAATGAGAGATTTCTTCACACTTTAACTAAAAGGAATCTTGTTAGTTTATATGAAACAATTTTCCCCACTCTTCTTCTTCCTTCTTCCTTCTCTTAAAGTATCCCTCTTCCTTACCACTTCATTATTTTTAGATCATTCCAATATAATGGACTCAGATCTGAGTCTTCTGATCTGCCCTGACTATCATGAAGTTCTTAGAAGTTACATGTATCATCTTTTCATATAGAAATGTAAGCAGTTTAACAATATTAATTCTTTATGATTTCTTTTCATGTTTATATTTTCATGTTTCTTTTGAATCTTGAGTTTGAATGTCAAATTTCCTATTTTCTATTCTATTCTATATTCTATTAGCTCTGGTCTTTTCATCCAAAATGTTTGAAAGTTCTCTTTTTAAATATTTAATATTTAATTTTCTCCTTGAAGGATTATAATTTTGCTGGGTAGGTTTTTCTAAGTAGTAATTTAGCTCCTTTGCCTTTTATAATATAATATTCCAAGCCCTCCACTACTTTAATGTGGTAGCAACTAAATCTTGTGTGATCCTGAATAAGGCTCTGAGGTATTTGAACACTTTCATCCTGACTGCTTGAAGTATTTTATCTTTTACTTGGGAGCTCTGAAATTTGTTTATAATATTCTTAGGAGTTTTTATTTTGGAATGTCTAATAGAGGGAGACATATCTATGCCCTCTGTCTAGATATAATTCTAATGGCCTGTTCAGAGATGTTCATCTTTTCTTTTTTCCTTTTAGATTTTCTTTTATTCTCTGCTGTGTAGTTTTTACTTTATTCTTTTATTTCTCCATCCTTCCCTTCCTCCCATTAAGGCTATAATTAAGCATGAGATACACACACAAATATATATACACACATTATACATTTATATATATATATATACATTATATATATATGCATATATATACTGTACATATGTAACAACACAAGTACAATATACAATACAAACATATATATATATATACATACATACATATATATATATATAAAATCATGGCCCTTTACATTCATATGTAACTATGCTTGCTTACATCTGTTTCTCAAAAAATGGATAAAATTTTCCTTCACAAGTCGAAGCCTTTCTGCATTTTTCTAACTCCACCAACTCATCATTCCTATATCACAGCAATATTCTAATCTTATACTGTTTAGTTATTTTAACTAGTTTAAAACAATATTACTTTATGTGGCTGACATACTGGTAGTTTCCCTATTTTTCTCTTTTGATTAAATCTATTTTTGCTTTTATTTTGTCTGAGATCATTATTGCCCCATCTTTAATAGTAATAATAAATCATTCTATTACTCTATTATTTTATCTTTTCCTCTCATTTCATATTCCTCCTGTCTCCTCTGTTTTACTTCTACCTTGCTCTCCTATTTCTAACCTACCTCCCTTTTCAAAGAATCCTTCTTTTATCTTCTCCTTCTATCCTTTCCCTTGTCCTTTTGTTTCTATTTAAATTTAAAAGCTTTCCATAGCTCATCTAATTCCTCTTTGTTAGCTCTTCTTCTTGGACTTCATTTGTACAAGATAATTACTCTTTTAGCCTTCCCTACATAGTTTTGCTTTTGAGAATCACATAATTCTCATATCTACCCCAATTTTTTGTTACCCAAATATTAACGACAATTTTAAACATATGGTTTACATCCCCCCCCAAAAAAAATACTTTGTTCTTAGTCATGTGTAATTAGTCTTTGGTGTTTACCTTGTATTTTTTCTTGGATCTTGTCTGTCAAAATTTTTATTAAGCTTGGGTCATTATTCAACAAAATGCTGAAAGTCTGGAATTTCCTTGAATATCCATTTTTTAAATTCAGGTTTATAGTTAACATTGCTGGGGATATTTTCTGCCTCAACCCCAATTCTTTTGATCTTCAATATATAATGTTCCAAGATCTGTAGTTTTTAAAGGTAACTGATATGAGTCTAGTGGTAGATGATTGATGTATAAGAATGGATGTGAGAATCCCCTCTGGTCTATGCAGGTCAAATGTGAAAGAATTCATGAACCTGAAATCTGTTTGTGGCAAAAGGAAGTTTTATTGTTTGCTAAGAGGGAATTCCCTTAGCCGGCAAATTCTTGATGAAGGATTTGCAAAGAGTGTGTGAACAGCAACCTATTTTATGAGCAAATCTTGGCTGGGGGTGGGAGCAACTAGGGGCAATTTGAGGTGATTATCAGACCAAGATCTCTAATTGAATAAAATCATTTTGAAGGCTTTTTTCCCCCAGAACCTGGAATTTCCTAAAGAGGATTGACATACCCAAAAGATAAATGGAGGGTGATCTCCAATTGAATGAAGCCACTTATCTTAGAAAAGGTTTGTCTGGAAAGTATGCTTCTTTCCAGATTTTTTGGAGCCTAAGACCCCAAATCTCCCTTCTTTTACAGATTAAAGGGGACACAGTTTCAGAGTGATTCTTTTTACAGATTAAAAAGGACACAGTTTCAGAGTTCACCCCCATTGCTTCTCCCCAACAATCAAGCAGGATAGTTTCAGGGCTCACTCTGTCACTACCA